>NW_019395611.1:0-4504 GCF_000612105.2 Orussus abietinus
TTGTCCCTCTCATTTTGTGTATATCCTTCTGTCTGGATTGACGGAGAAGAGACGGCGAACGATCATTTCGATTACATCTTGTCGATTCTACATTTAAATGGATTTTTTCCTACTCACAGAGATGTGAAAAATACCAGTTTAGTCAATTTAACGAGATCGATCTACCATTAATATTCTTGACTTTTAGTAACTTCTTCGCTGTCTATTCTCAGACTTCCTGGATTTTTTTTAATGTTCTGTTTTGCGTGTTCTTTTGTGCTTCTTTCCAAGTTTAGGTAGATCGCAACAGGATCCATTTGTTTTTTTTTTTTCAAGACGTCATTGGTAGTTCATCGCTGCAGATCTTGCTGGATTTGTTGGTAAGAGATGCTAACGATGTTTATTATCACAGAGATGAGTTGGGAGCAGAGATGAGGAGAATCCGTGAATTGGGCCGTCATTGTATAATATTTATATAATATTACCTCCATGTGTTTTCATAATATTTTTCTACCAGATATACAAAACATTTCGTTTCATTTTAATACAAGTNAAATAAAGTAAACCTCGAGGCGAAGTTTATTCATTCAGAATAAATTCAACCGAGGCCGCTATCTTCATCCGTAGTGGGCAACGTTAAACATTGTTAGAAGAGCTTAATAAAGGGTATTTAATAGAAATACCAAGGATAAATTCATACGGATATCAAAGCTTTCCACGAACGTCCCCCAATTTGCTTTTAGAATGAACCTCACACAATGGAATATTAAGGGAAACGGAAGCGTCCATTAAAACGAGTTACAGTGGACCGACCGTTGAGCATACAGGAAGGTAACGTGATCGCGGTCATGTCCATAGTCAAAAATTTGATAGCCGCAAGCTCGCTGAAAAATTGACGTTCGTTTTAGGGGTCAAGGGGTGAGGGGGCATGTGCAGGTCGGGGGTCAAGCCCTTCGAGGGCCGATGAGTGCAGCGAAGCGGGGCTTGTTTGACTTGTCGATGGAAAGGAAAACTTCTCTTCCTCAATTTCATTAGTTGGCTGTTTGTAAACGCGTATCCCTCCTCCCTTATGGAAGAAAAGACGTGGTCGAGACTGCCGATCGTACACGTCAACTTGGATTTGCCCTTTAAACAAATAGGCTTCCTCGAAAAAAAAACTAAAAAAAAAAACAACAATCAAGCCAACGAAATTCAACATGGCGGAATAAAGAGAACTCGGAAAATTTAATTAAAGCTTTGGGAGTTCGAGGGAACTTCAATGAATTTCAACGAAATCTTAACATTGAGAAGTTTAATTGTTGTAGATTCTTATTCTATATAGATTAATTCTTAATAGATAAGATGCCGTTTATTACATAAAATTAATCGTCTTTCATTTACCCTACTCTTCCAAAGCGCAATTTCACGTCGATTTCATAAATTCCGTTGATAAACAGTTATTGCATCATTCAATTGAAATGTGCAAAGTAACTTTTCATATTTTTAACCCTTTGAACAGGGAGCCATTTCGACATATGGGCGAAATTCGTCTGACCGTGCAGGCAATATTGGACCAAACGTCGGCGCCTTTAGGCGTTCTTCATAGGAAATAGCCGCTTGTATGTGATATCGTTTTATTATAAAATGGATCCATTCAAACGTGACGAAAAGACAGGAAATAATTTATTACAATTCTTAGGAGAAAACCGCATAATTTTTACGGTTTCACCACGTAGAGTAAACAAATTTCACTTAAAATTTATTCGGGCTTGTACACGCAAGGTATAATTTTACTAATATAGATGTAACGTAAACATTAATGTAAAGAATACACAAATATACCTTCGTCGACTGCAATGTACTTGGCGCGAAACTCTACCGAGTTCTTTAACGATTTTAGGCTCAACTCTGAAGATTTTGCGTCAAAGTCATTGCTACTTATGCAAAGCCTTTAAAAGTGATCGAGGGTAACTTCTATTGACTTTTACTGGTGGAACTTCGCTGACTCTGGTCGGTTAAAGCTTAATCCCTTGCTTTACCATTTTTCCGATGAATACACCTGTTACCCAGCACGTGAGTAAACTCCATTTTAAAAAGCAAGGAAATAAAAAAACATCCTGGAATTATGCCCATTCACGAGGAATTTTTACGCATCCTAGAATTGGTTATAATTATTAACAAACTAAAACAGACAACCCACTGAACACTGTTATATAATTGTTAGGTAAATGTTACGTTTTCGAAGCTAACGCGTTATGTAGCATAAAAGTAACATGGAAGTTAGATATTTGTTATTATTTTCCACTCAATAAGGTAACATGTTATATTAATGTCATAAGTTCAGTGCTAACGTGTTATGTAGCATAAAAGTAACATGGAAGTTAGATGTTTGTTATTATTTCCCACTCAATAAAGTAACATGTTATGTAACATGTTCTATTAATGTCATAAGTTCAGTTACCTTAAAATAATATTAATTTGTTAAAGATTTAATAATAAAGAATGCTATTTAATAAAAAAATTATGAAATTTCTTATTTTGTATTATTTTGTGACTCTTGGCAATAGTTAGGTATTATATAATAAATCAGACTTTAAATGAAATTATGTGAATGATAAACTATCTGATTTTACTTAAAGACTATGATTTCATTCGACTAGCAAACAATTAGTTAGCTCTATGTTACGTAACTGTTAGGTTATTACATTGTAACAAACGTTATGTTATTTGTTAGCTTAAAGTTACGTAACTGTTAGGTTATTACATTGTAACAAACGTTATGTTATTTGTTAGTTTCAAGTTACGTAACTATTAGGAGGTTTGGTGCTCAGTGGGAAAAAGACATTATCGGGACCATTGACTATTTCGACGAACTGTTAAGGTGATATGAAAGGGTCATTTTACACACACATATTTTAAAACGTGAAATTATTTATAAAACTTTTCTCCAAATTGGATGTACTGAATCATTTGAAACTTCATCACGAGATTATGAAGGCCCTAAGGAAAAAATGCGATGCTCGTGAAATTTTATTTTTCGAAAAAAAATGTCCTTTTTTGGTTTTTGTCCGAGATAAATACACATTTTTTTTCGAAAAATGAAATCTTCGAGACATCTTATGAAATCTGTCGCTTGAGATATTTAGCAAAGATTACAAAAAAAATAAATTAGAAATTATTCTGTGCTACTAGGGTACTGTCTCTATACTGACTGTATCTACTTGAGCCTCTTAACGTCATGCTCTGGTTGATTTGCTCCGTGCTATTACTACTTAAGCAAAGCCTATTTTCGTAAGTCATTGCTTTTGGGTTCTTTTGGTGAATAGACTTGTTACGAGCATAATGCGTCGTTAAAAGCTAACCGGCTAATAAAAATTTCGAAGTAACGCTCTTTTAGAAATATAACTCCCCTATTTTACAGCCTACTCTACGTTAAACATTTATGCTAGGGATAATGATATCTTCCCCAGCGATACATTTTTTAAATAATTGCAAAAATTCCTATTATAATGCTCACACATTTAGAGCATTTTGTCAAACTTTTATTCCTTCCTATTTATATTGTTATATTTTATTTTATCAACTGTTTACTTAAACTCCAAAAATCTCAGGGCATTCGTCATTATTACATTTATTTCGTTTATTGATCGTCGTGCCTATAATTGGGTACTTTGCGTCCTCTTATGTGATGTTCAATTGTTACAATTTCATGCATTAGGAATTTTCCGGCAAATGCAATTGTTAGGAACAGCTTAGAGGGTATTAAGAATCGTATAATTACGTTCTGCTCAATATTTATTACTTGAATTAATTTTTCGAGGCTGATAGAGAAATCTTAATAGCGTTAAATGTCAGTTCTACCAATAAAAAGTTAAAGATCTAAGGGAAACATGAAATGTCCAGAATTTCATAATATAGTATCAGTTCATATAGTTCATAATATTCTAAAGTAAACGTTTTGCAAATATTTCAAATGTCTGGTAAATATTTACAAAATGTACGATATTCGTTAAATATATAGAATATATACGACAAATATTTTGTGCTACTAGGGATATATTGCCCCGTTGCTCTGACCCAAACTTTTATAATACTAGAAACTTTAAATTTTGGGAATATGCTTTTTAATTTACTGTCTGTTTTTTCTTTTTTTTTTTTCAAGAAAGGATGACGATAACAATTGCATTGTTTCACTCTGCATAGGAAGCAGTTTCCTCGAATTTCTACATGCGTGATACATCCGTCATTCCTATATTTACTTCCCCAAGCGTTCGTTGTGCCATGATAATTTTGCGGTCTGTACTATTATTCTTTACGCAATATCTATCTCTCGTAATTTTACGCCGTAGGAATTCTTCGTTGAATAGACCTAACATCCGGTCCGAATTTTACTCGGCATTATAACACAAAAGAAAGAAAATTCATAAACATTCATTTAAATATTTCTCCTATATTTTCTACATATTTAACGAATATCGTACATTTTGTAAATATTTACCAGACATTTGAAATATTTGCAAAACGTTTACTTTAGTATATTATCCCT
>NW_019395612.1:0-3820 GCF_000612105.2 Orussus abietinus
GAAAAAAAGAAAAAAAACTTTTCACTATTCGCGTTGGAATTTTCGTGCCAACCGGGAACGGGGTAGCAGTTTTTGCCCTCTCTTCTTATTCTCTTTCCGAATCTTGCTAAGTGGCGAGGTTCCATTGAGGCACGTTTACCGGTCCAGAGGAAGCGGCGAATCGCGAGAAGGGAGGGCAGGGGAGGGGAGGGGAGCTTGACCAGGGGCCGAGCGTACGTCGAGCCAGTGATGTCATTGGTAGCTCGAGACACAGTGACACCAATCGCCGTCGACGAAGATGCGGGGAGCGCGCTCGGTCAGCCGGTCGGCCGCGTGCTCCCCTTCTGGCTCTGACGTAGGAGAAATCTTTGGACGCGCAACCTGACAACGGCATCGACGGCTCGTCCATCCCCTGCCTGTCCCTACTTTTTCTATTTGTAAGCTTGGATTTGGCTACGATTTCTTTTTCACCCTCGCACGTGTAGTACTGTGTGTACGTCAGAGGTGTCCAATATAATCAAACGGTCCTATAAGATCGGACGCTTTGAACCCTCCGTTATCATCCTGGGATCCCGAAACATCAGTGAAAGTTTAAGGGTACGGTACCGCTGGAACTCCCCGCACCTTTCCCCACGTTTCTTTAGTTCTTAGGTAACTTCTGAGCTTTTCCTCGAAACCTTGAGATTTATAATGAATTAAAAGAAAATGAGAAGTGGCATGATACACGTTGATTTTCACACAAATCGTGGGCCGGAGCTTTGGAAATCTCGTTGCGGTGAACCCACGGGCAAAATTGATCCGCTTGTGGTACGTGGTGAAAAAGAAGAGAAATTTGGTATTTATGTGACGGACCGGGTATTTTTTTTATACGCGGTCGTATATCGAAATTGGCGGGGTTACTCCACGTGCTTTTCTTGATAGAGTGTTTGAGAGAGCTCCCATGGCCCGTTGATAACTTGCAGATTGTGGTTTCTCTAGGGTCGATTGTAAATCTATCGCGAAGACCTGTCTCCTCGCCCCTCGCCCTGGTCCAGGCCCGGCCTCGTCACTCGAGACCCCGGGAAATGCGAAGAGTATTTTTAACGCCGCCACGTAAGAGCGGCGCAAACAGCGCGGCAGACGGAGACGCGGCGAGGCGACGGCCCGAGGAGCGAGAGAGAGGGAGGGAGCGGTAGACATCTGGATTTCGGCACGCCGAATCGGTACCACGTGGGTGTTGGGGTGGTCAGGTCCCGGCGCGCGCAGCCGACCAGCCGCCGCCGCTGCCTCCGGCTCGACTGGAATCGCTACTTTCTACTCCGAATTCTGGGGACCCCGCGACGTGCGCCGCGCTGGCCAAAAGGAGCAAGCGCGGTCCTTGGGCGGAAGCGTTTCCTTGAAGAGCGTTTCGTCGGCCGGGTTGCGCAACCGGTGCCCTACTATGTAAAAAATTCGACGGTAAATTTAGCCGCGTCGACTCGTGCGCGGACGGCGAATGGTGTTAAGTGCAATTAACTGCGGTGCCCATTCAAGCCTCGCCAGACGACGTTTCGTTTTCCTCTCTTTAGACTCCGATTGGACGAAATCCGTGCTCGATCTCGCATCCCCTTTTTGCTCCGGGAATTCTCGAGAGATCGGTCTTCGATCGGAGTTTTTGCTCTACTTCCTTCTGGAAGGGGCCGCGATGTATTCGAATCTGGGTTTACCTTTTAGAAATTTATTACGTATCGGTGATATTTATTTTTTTTTAAATTTATTAATATTAAATTTATTACGTATCGGTGATATTTATTTATTTTTTTTAATTTATTTATATTAGATTTATTACGTATCGGTGATATTTATTTATTTATTTTTAATTTATTACGATTCGTCGGTCGTATAAAAGGCTCGTTTTATATCATTTGCAGGCCTCGAGGAAAAAGGAGAAATTCGGCGACGAAGCTTTTTACCCCGTTCCTGCCCCGTGCACGCGGGTCGGGGGCGCCATTGCTCGCCGCGCATGCGCGCGGGTACGTACGGCCGATGCTCTTGTCACGCCGATGCGATTCTCGCGTCGCGCGTGACAAGCCGCACGCGATACGCCGGTCGTTTCACTCGCGCTCCCGCGGACAAAGAAAAAGGATTCGATGTGCGTGTCAAATCGAAAAGAGCCTCGTTTAACTCGTACCAGCGCACTTCGATCCGCGTACCGGTTTCGGAACGGCCTCGATGCGGAATGTCATCCGCACTTCCTTGTAACGATTTTTTCCCTCCTCCTCGAAATTCAAAAGCGATTCATCGAAACCCCACATAAAACTATGACGTCCAACAAATAGCGAATATCGATCAGCATATCTTCCATTCAGCGATATGATTTCTGAATTTCCTCGCAACGATTTCATTTCTCCTTTCCCCAAGTCTTGCAGCGGTGCATCGGAAGCCTTTGAGAAAAAAATTATTACATCCCATAAACTCGCATCGTTTTCTTGTGGAATACCATCTGAACCTCTTAGCGTAGATTTTTTTCATCTTTTTTCTCTTTCTCCTAATCTTGCAGCGGTGCCTTTGAAAAAAATGATTACGTCCCATAAACTTGCATCGCCTTGTTGCGCAATACCGTCTGAACTTTTATGCATCGACTTTTTGTTCATCATCCTGGAAATTCTAGAGCGCCGCATCGGAGCTCGGTGTAGAATTAATTTCCTCGATAGCAAGTGTCCGTCCGGGTTGCGTACATAATTTGTCGGAAACTGCTGAACACGGGGGCTTAGACCCCCGAGCAATGTTGCAGAAACGGAGGGCCGCTCGAGGGCATTTCGAAATAATGCAGGCCATTGCGAAGGCGTCTATCAAATTGCGGCCCGAATGCAACGGTCTCGGGTGGTCGGGTTTTAAAAGGGAATCAAGGGAAATTACTTGGACGAGGGATAATGGCCGCGGATTTTAAGAACGCTCGTAAATTCAATGTCGCGCCGTTAGGACATTTTCTAACGAGTTCCGCATCGCCTCGGACAATATCCCACTCCGGAGGATCGGGCCGATCGGATACCGGGAATCGTTTTAACGGCCTCGCCGATAGGCTCGGCAAATTACGACGAGTGGGTTCCCCTCGACGCCGGTCCTGAAATCCAAGGACCGGCGAGTCGTTAGTGGCCGGATAGAAGGAGGCAACGAGCAATAAAGTTAAAGGGCAAAGAGAGAAAGAGAGAGAGGAGGGAAGGAGTCCCGACCCGCGAGTGCCGCATTCTGCGAGCGGGGATCCCCGGCGGTCGTTTGCACCGCCGAGGCTCTTGTAAACACGGTCTCCGCGATTCCTACCGAAGATCCGAGGAGCGAGGGCGAAAAGGGGAAACGGAGGAAAGAGGGAGAGAAAAGAGACGGGGAAAGCATCGCTCTAACGGTTCCGGTTTACCCGGCAAGGCGCGCAGGCGCGAGTGCACGCCTTGCCGGCGTCCGGCATGATGTAAGGAATAGTAATAACCAGAACCGTTAATCATATTTCCTCCCTATCATCGCGAGCGTTCCTCGAGTTTCCCACCACTCGGGCCCGGGAAAGTGGCGCGGATGGGCGCTCGCCGCGAAAAACTCCCCATAAGTGCAAAGCTCTCGGGATTGCGCGATTTCTTTCTGGGGGAAAGAAACGGCACTTAGTTTCCCCGCGGTTTCCCAGATTCCCGGATCTTCCCAGCGAAAGAGGGCCGGGAGAGACGCCGTTAAGGTGAAGTGAAACCCCCTTCAAATCAGTCGATTCGAATACAACACTTTTTTTTCAAGGGTGAAAGACCAAACTGTCCGAAACTTTGACACATCACTGCTTATCATCTAAGAATTGTCCCGACACATTGAAAATTTGGATTTTTCAACAAAATTTTTTAACTCA
>NW_019395613.1:0-3713 GCF_000612105.2 Orussus abietinus
GAGGGAGAGAGGGAGAGGGAGAGCGACCGCTATCGCGATAGAGATAGAGATAGAGAGTCTTCCTAGCCGGCGTGTAAACATTGATGCTAATCCGATTATCGGGAGCCGATATCGAGACCCTCACAACATGGGGTGGAAGGCCCGAGACAGGACTTTTGAGAATGGTAGTGGAACCCCCTGACCTACGCCGTAGGAGGAAGAGCGAACGCCATGTCTAGGACCCTGGAGCCTCGAGCCAGCGGCCCACCCATGCCGACTCCAACGAAGGGAAACTTATTTTTGGTCTCCTCCTTCCCATTTCCCTCCATGAGGCACCTTTGTCAGACAATTGATATATCTAAATATTTGCCATTTAAATTTGCTTTGGGGTGTCACGGGACTGTTCGAACGTTGCGAAATATACTGCAACTCTTTTGCAGATAATATTATATTGTAAAAATGTCAATTCGTTCCGCAGTATAAAATTGTCTCTCCAATTATGGTTCAATCTTTTACCGTCATAAGTTTAATGTGTTCATGTAATCAAATTTGGAAATGAACAAGAAATCCTGTGGTTTTCTCATTTCTTCATGAACTTATTTCTTATATTAATGTTTTCCAGCGTTGTTCGTTCAATTTGTACATATTTCAATCCTTTGACCACATTTTACAGTAATGTATTTGAGGTCAGGTTGAGAAAAATTAAACCATCAATTCTCTAGTAATTAATTTCCGTTTCAGTGTATTAGTCCAGGTGAATCGGGAAAAGATGGTTAGAAAGAAGATTGGCCGTCGAGTGTATAAAAATGACACCCAAGATACCTTTCAAACTGCACTCGAGCGAGAAAGACAAACAACTTTGGCAGATACTAAAGAAATTTATGAAGTTTTATATTGGATTCTTATTTTTAAGGAGAATAATATTCATTTTAAAACATTCACAAAGTCTAGCATTTATGTTTTCTTTTATGAATTTCTATACTTATGTTGTTTTATTTTTGCGCGAGAAAAAAAATGAGTAAATTCAACTCATTTTCTGAGTTAAATATGGCGAACTCAATAAGCGAGTTGGTTCAACTTACATGTAGTGCAAAATCACATTTTGTAGTTTAATCAACTCCAAACTTGACTGAAACAGAATTGATAGCTCCAAATTTAAATTGAGTCAACTAGTTTATTGAGTTCGCCATATTTAACTCTGAAAATTAGCTGAATTTACTCTACTTTTTTTCCGCGTGAGTTACTAAAAATTACGAGAGAACGTATGTTTGATGAGGGTTGCACATGGTGTTCCTAATAGCAGATTGTATTTTCTATTGAAAAAAAAAAAAAAACTTGTTTCTTTAGTGTCGACCTAATATTTCTAGTTTTCTGTACTTATTGACCCCCAACTTGGAGTCTATTGGGGCATCTACAGAAAAAATTATATCAGAACTGTGGTTCACCCTATAAATTGCTTCTTATCAGCATTCAAGGATATTTATCGCTTATCTAAAATTGAAATCAATTTGTTAAACGAAATAAATAAATGTTACTAACATAAGCACCTCAAAATCATGCCGATTGACCCCGTGTCACGGTATTGCAGTTGTTTATACATATAAAATTGATTTCTTTTTCGCCGATCAGCACTATTCTCGCCGTGTTCATGGACAGGGTAATCAGAGAAACGGTCCTACCGCCGCAAGGTACTAAAACGATTATACCCCTTCCGGGGTTTTTACGTCTTCACCCGCTTTTGAATGACGGATTACAATACAGGCGGCCCTGAAAAGGGCCTTATCGTCAGTTCTTAGTAGTCCGTCCAGAACATGTCCCGGTCAACGGCTTGATTTAATCGATTCGGAATTGAATCGATTAAATTTTCGAAAAACTCCGAGATATGTTGTAGCTCTTCCTAGATGTTTTTCGCGTGGTCGATCAACGCTGCTTTCGTCCTTTCCCTCGCCAGGAGCCACAATCGGGTCATCTCCACACATCGTCCACACGTTTTCGATTATATTATGGTCCGGCGACTTAGCCAGTCACTGTACCAAGTGGATTTCGGGGTGCTCCAAGAACCATGTCCGTACTTCATGCGAAGTATGGACCGCGGAATTATCCTGCACCAAGCGAATGATTGGCACGTCCTCCGCGGGTTACATTGCCCGTACGCTTGGAAGAAGAACTTCCAAGATACGGATGTATTCTGCGGAGTTTATTCTGGGAGAAATTTCCACCAATTCACCAGCTTGGTGTCCGCTAATCCACCCCCACATGGCGCACGATACCCGACCACTACGATTGTGTGGGACGACGTGTCTTGGATCTAGCCTGTTTCCACCTGGCCGCCAAACGTGTGCGGTTCGGTCGATGGACAAGTAAAAGCTCTTTTCAACGGTCCATATCGTCTCGTCTCAAACTTCACGTGGCGTTAGCAGATTTTTAAATGCGAACACGACCCTCTGCTCCCGGTAAGCTGGTGTTAATTCTATCTTACGGGCCGGACGATGGCAACGAAGCCCGACTTCGCAATACGCAGAAATGTAGGTTCAGTACCAGAAATGAAGAAAGCTATGATGGCCACATTTGACTATAAACGATCGACCGATAATGATACACATCATGAAGGCTGTCCTAAAGGCCCCGAGAGCTGGTGCACATGGCGTAGAGCAGAAGCTGCAGGAACATTAGATAGTTTCACACATGATAAACCACCGCTGAGCGATGCAGTTTTAGAAGTCATCAGGCCCATTTATGAGGACTTGACATCAAACGATTTGTTGGAGCGATGTCTCGGAGCTTTTACACAAAACAACAACAAAAGCTTGAACTCAACTATGTGGATGCTTGCCCCAAAACATTTGAACTGTGGCAAAAACACCATAGAGATTGCTAATTATTTAGCTGTCGTCATTTTGAATGAAAGATTCAAGCAAATTCTAAAAATTATGGATGTATTGGGAATCAAACTCGGCCCTAACGCAAAACAATATGCAGAGTGTATTGACAACGAGCGTATACAACGGTCCAACAGACGGGCGTCTACCGCATCTAAAGATCCGCGGACCGCCAATAGAGAAGCGAGTCGGCTCACTATTCTTTTTTTGAAGCTGAGGAAAATGGTTTGTATGGTCCCGATATAGCTGATTAAAGGGTAAGTTACTCAAATCAGTTGTTATCCACCGTACGTTCAGCCGTATCGGTGCTAAATGTATGGCAAACTTTAAACGCGTTTTTCTCGAAACGATATTGTTCAAGTCAAGCGAACGTTTTTCTCAAAAACTATTGGGCCGATTGACTTCGAGTTTTGCACACATTTCGACGAAACATTTACCTATAGTCTGAACTAGAATGATACCGATAGCTTGAATATTTTAGCCCCGCTCTCATGTTTTAGTTGAACATTTTCCGGGAAAATGAAACCATAATTTTCAAACAGCTGCGATTCTGATAAAAAATTACGTACGTACTTAGTTCTAGTTCAGACAATAACTACATTTATATAGATTACAAAAAAATGTTGTTCTTCTGTTTCAGACGACTAGAATCGCCGCAACCTGTCCGCCCGATTGGACGAGCGTCTCACGCAACGACCTGTATAACAGCGCATAACTTGTATAGACTTCAATAAAGAATGTCATACAAATTTGTGTTGCTAGTTGAAACATGTCTTAATATGCCTCAAACACCCCGGCACTGTAGGTTTGATAGTTTTCGCAAAATTAATTCCTAAAAATTATTTAAAAAACAAG
>NW_019395614.1:0-3618 GCF_000612105.2 Orussus abietinus
TCTTTCGAGATTACAACGACTGTAGCTTTACGTGGATCGATTGACTGGAAAAATAGAGAAACTTGAAATTAAAAAAATTGAATTCTCTTAACATTCAATATTTATGTTAAGCATTTTCTCAATCACGTTATATGAAGTGGAGAAACCTGGGATTAAAGAATAGAATTTTCTTTGCAACTAAATAAAAGTTGTTAATTTTACACACGTAAAATCTTTCAAAAAGATATGGCTACCCGATGATGAGGATACAACATCTTATACAAAGTAAAAAAACATTCGGTATATACTGCTCGACAGAGGAAAGTAGCTCTAAGTTGGCGCGATGACAAGAGTATCATTATTTCAGGAATTACCGATACCTCACCGTGGGGTATAAAATGAAATGAGCGGATTGTATAAAATTGTCTTCCTTTTATTTTTGAAACCCCCTTCTACAAATCCGATTTTGAAAATTACGTTCCGGTCACAAGTTGATGTGAAAGATATACCTTCGGGGTAGATCCATTGTTTTTTTAAAGTATCATGTTACTCACAGAAAGAGGAGAAATTAATGTTTATTTTATAATGATAATGGGACCGATAAAGATAAATGGGTTTTCATTTGGTTTCCGGGAGGAACACTCAGAGCCGATAAACCAAGGATATAAAAGGGAGCCCCTAACTACCCTAAGGATATTCCGCCAAAACTCAACTTCAAAAAACACCCGAAAACATCGACCAATAAAATGACACCCAGCGAGACTCTTCCTCCACCAACAATAGAAGAAAAGCAGAGGGTACCTCGGATTTGGTTGGTGAACCTTGGACATGTCTTGGATTTGGTAGTTCACCCCAAGAATATGGGTATGACGGAATCTGAAAATTGAGGATGGTGATGATGATGATGATGACGCAAGGCTTTGTGCAAAAAAATACAGTTTACTTTCAAAAAAACATAGACTCGATTGCACAAATATGAATAAATACCGAGTGAGAAGGAGAATATTTAAGAATTTACAAACTACAAATTCCAAGAAGCGATACCTTTCGTCATATATGACAACATCGAATGCATGTTGGAATCAATTAATCACCGATGTTCCGCGATCGACAAATACGATACCGTATCGAAATCATACCCCGTATAGTGTTACATGCTATCTGTATTGTACCTTCGACGAGTCGTTGTCCAAATTTAAAATTGGTGATTCGTCTATAAGTTTGAGGGTAATCAGATTTCTTTTTAGGTTGAGCCTTTCTCAGTTTCTGAGGAACTTGGTTTAGCACTAGGTGTTTTCGAGAATATCTATGGCGATTGAGATTACGATATAGGAGTATCGAGTTGGGTGGGTATCAGCAACGATGAAGCACAAAGGAAGATAAAGAGTATTCAAGTGACTAAAATATGAAGTACCAGAAATATCTCGAATGGAATCATTTCTTAAAATACCTCCACTGTTGTAAAGTTCTAATAAAAGTTCACTTTAAACAGTACCGATTTCAAGGATAACTATACAAATTTACGAGAACGATTCATTATTTTTCCTGACTCCACATTTTTCTTGGTTCATTTTTTTTTTTTTACTTAGCCCAGATCGAAAGCAAATGGTGTCGAGATCTCATATTTCAATCAATATACAATTATCGAAGGTTCTAATATGAGAAACGAAAGTGTCAGGACAATTTTACGATAATTTAGAACATTCTGATAATTGATAAACTCACATTTGAATGGGATAAAGGTAAAAAAGTGTATTATATAGAACTGTCTGAAACTTTGACACATTACGCATGAGCACTTAGTAATTATCCTAACACATTCAACATTTAGATTTTTTCTTAGCCAAACCAGAACCGAAATGGCGTCTAGGTCTCATATTTCAGTCGATATCCATTTATTGAAGGCTCTAATATAAGAAACGAAAGTGTTAGGACAATCTTACGACAATTTGGAACACTCTGGGGATCGATAAACTCACGTTTGAATAGGATAAAAACAAAAAGTGTCTTATACGGTGCTATGCTAAAACGAAGGTAATACAGAGTTTTAGAGTGAAAATTTAGTTAACATGGAAATCATAGATGACGTAGGGGGTCCCTTTACAGTCAATTAGGGCCTCAGAAATCACAAATCCAAGCGATTTCTGGAGTTTTACGTTGATTTCTTTATAATCATTGTAAGAGCTCGCGATCTAAATGTGACGAGCACCGTTGGGTGGGATAAGATCCTATAGGTGGGGACCCGCGATACTTCTCAATTGCCGAAAACCGAGGAGAGTCCGTATCGAACCTAATGGGAGTGATGAGCTGTAATGAGTCGACACTCAATAAATTATTATAACTCACACATTATTATTAACGTGCCTCATGTTTGAAAGTCTTCCTATGTACCCGAGTCCGTGCTCAACCCTGAAATTCTTACATCATTGTATGAAAACGACAGGTGAAGTATGCTATTTAGTACAATACCTAATATAATGTGACACAACCGTCAATATGAAAACGAATGTCAACAACGTAGGTATTTAAAAAAAAAACCTTTTTACCGACGTCGGTCAAGTTCCTCAACGGGGTTTACTTCACCTTAACGTTTCATAATCGACATTAACTGATCAAATGCAACCAGTTTTAATCCGTTAAGGAAGAAGGATCGAGGAAGATATTTATTTTACCAAAATATGTATTGATATATTTTATCACCAAAAGAATCGTACAGTGCAACTACTATTATTATAATAAAAATGATGTATATACTTAAATGTGTGGGTGTATATTATGAGTTTTAACATACGCATACGTGTACCGTTAGTAGAATGCTTTTATTAAATGGAATTAATCCTGTTGATTTAGTAAATGAAATTTCATGCAAATTGTACATCATACAGCTTTCTTACATAATTTTTTAATGTCTTTACAAGTTGCTATGTTAATTCTCTTTTACACACAGTACGCGATTTAGTTTTATCATCAAAGTCTGAATATGTTCCAAAGTTTACTGTTAAAAATTAAATAATAAACATAATCGTGAATGATCGTTGCGATGATGATTAACCATTTACTTTCATAATCTCAAGCATTCTATCTTCTATAGTAAAACAATCTGTAGAGAAATCGAGAAAACAATAAACTGGTCGGCTCATTAATGTCATCGTTGCTGTAGTCGAAATTAAAAATTAATGACTCATGATTTAAAAAAAAAAAGCGAACACCAAAGGTCTAACGTGCGCTCAATTTTTATGACTGAAACGTGAACTCGTACTCTCAATAATAGAACACTTTAAGCCTTAATGTAATAGTACTTGTAGTTCATCTGCGTATCGTGAGAGTAAAGTTTTTCTTCGATTAGGCCCTGTACAATCCATGTGGTTGCAACTAATGGAATACTCCAACTGCTGGCTTTCTCGATTAACCAGATTGGACATTTTATGATTGATCAGCACCATGGAACCTTGAATAAGGTGAGGCTCTGTGGACAAACGTTTTAAAACAAACGATAAGTATCATCTCTGCAATCTATTATATTTTAAAAACAAAAAAGTTGAATGAAGTAGTCTATGATAACCCTAATAGCAAAAAATATTTGTCCTATATTTTTATATTTAACGAATATCGTACATTTTGTAAATATTTAGCAGACAT
>NW_019395615.1:0-3816 GCF_000612105.2 Orussus abietinus
TTTTGACTCCGACTGACATGTTAGATTCTTCGCCTAATATCTCCAACTCACCAGTCTATTCCATGGCATCAAAGGTGACCCACTTCCTTAGACTGTCCACCGCTACGACGCTTCGTTGATTTGGGGATTTCTTTAAATCCCTTAAATCCTGGACCTCGTTGCGATCATTAGGTAAAATTGCCGTCACCTTGAACGGTCCCTTAGCCTTGGCCGCCAATTTCCTGCTTTCCCCAGTCGCTACTGGACTAGCTGCTACCATTACCACATCGCCCACCTTATACTGCGGCGGTCGAAATCGGCGAGCATCAAACCTACTTTTCTGCTCCGCCTGCTCTAAGTCTGTTGATCGCTTAGCTTCCCTTCTCAACTCTCGGAGATCCAACCGATCAAGAGTAGCCTGAATCTCTGCGGAAAGTACTGCATCCGCCATACCCCTGGGTTTATACCCAAAAAGGAGCTGAGAAGGACTCCTCCTAGTGGTCCTATTGGTAGTGCAATTTATTGCACTCTGCACCCTTTTTACATACTTATCCCATGAGTCTTCTGGTTTTCCGGCACAAGTTGTTGCCAATGAATTTAATACGGTGCGATTCACTCTCTCGCACCGCCCATTAGCTCTAGGTGTTGCAACAGCGTTTTGGACATGCTTCAGTCCGAACTCCTGACAAAACGCTTGGAATGTGCGAGACGTGAACGCACTTCCTTTGTCAGTTGTTATTCGTGTCGGAACTCCAAAAAGGGAGAATACCTGGTCGAGTGCCGTAATGACGCACCTTGTCTTGGTACTATGTACAGGTTCGAGGATACAGAATTTAGTAAACCCGTCAACGATCGTGAGAATTTTCGTACTCCTATTTTTGCTACGTATGAATGGGCCAACGTGATCGAGATGCAACGTATGAATGGGCCAACGTGATCGAGATGCAACGTATGAAATGGGACTGAAACTTTATCAATCGGGTGCAAGAAACCTGGTCTTCGACTTGATGTTGATTTATAGTAAAGGCAGTTCAAACAAGCCTTGACGTACTTCGAGACAAACCGTCTCATCCCCTTGAACCAATAATTTTCCCGGATTTTCTCGAGAGTCCTTTCCAACGCGAAGTGCCCTTGATCATCATGACACAACTTGACTACGTTCCAACGAGACATACGAGGTACTACCCATTTCTTTCCGTCCTCGGTTTTTCGAAAAACCACGCCTCCCTTCAAGTCGTACTTCTCGAAGTATTGCTTTAGTTCTGGTCGCCTATCACCGGTTTCCAATATCTTTCGTATTATTTCAATATCATGATCTTGAATTTGCGCCATTTTGATCCATTCCGCCGACGTTATATCAACGGAGAGGCATTCCACGGGATTTCTACTCAGATAATAAACGTGTGCTACTTGAGTTCCCGGACGATACACAATATCAAAATTATAATCCTGAAAATAGACCCACCAACGAGCGACTCGGGGTTGAATGTCCTTTTTGTTAGCAGTCGCACGAAAAGCGCTACAGTCTGTGACAATTGTGAATTTAATTCCCAGCAAGTACACGCGGAATACCTTAAGAGCAACGAACACTGCCAAAGTCTCTAGGTCATAAGAATGATATCTTTGTTCTTCAGGACTAGTTTTGCGACTGTAGTACGCCACAACCCTCTTCTCTTTATCAAGCCTTTGAATTAATATTGCTCCTAATCCAATGGAGCTGGCATCCGTATGCACCTCAGTTTCCAATGCAGGATCGAAGATGGTTAACACTGGTCGAGTAGACAGAATTTCCTTTATCTCTCGCACAGCGCTAGCTTGCTCCGACCCCCATTGCCACGGAACATTATTCCGCAATAAATTTGTTAATGGTGCTACCCTTTTTGCAAAGTTCTGAATAAACTNCAGGACGTATCGCGATGATTACGGATATGACTTTAAATCGTTTTATTTATCACACTCATCCTCAAATATCGCAAATGCTCCGATATAGAGAATTTAAAACCATTAACCAAGCCTTTACTGCTGCGTGTACTGAAGAAAAAGCTCTCAGAACCCGTTTCGAGACTTTACCTTTACCAAAATGTGTCCATTGTAATAGAATAAATCACACAAGTAATGATTGTCATTTTAAGAATCAGAGATCTGTACATTTCTCTTATAACTCCAGACCCGCACAGCCATTTCAAAATAAACAATCTAACTTTAAGAATACCAATCAACCAACTTCAAATCCTCATCAATATAGGCAATCTAATCAGAACTTTTCAACACACAACACCGTAAAACAAAATAATAAACCAAGCAGTCAATGCACCTACTGCAAAAAGTCAGGCCATGCCATTGAAGAATGTATCCAACAATTTTTGTCAAATGTTAAACGAAACAGGAACGGTCAAAATAACTCCAATTATCGAGATCAACGATCAGTCAATTTCCATGAGTCACGAAATCAAGATTCTATACATGAGTTTCCCTCAACTTCTCAGTTTGATTTTAACGATGGAAATCCACACGAGTCCCAATCAAATATTCTCAGCGCAAGACCTTACGAAAATGATCGTCAAACAGTTAAGTCTCAGACGAACTTTTATCAGAATCCATCAACTAGTCCCCCAAAATCAGAAAGGACTATAATTAGAAATCTTTCAACCTCGCAATACGCGCATATTAATTTTAACGATACGGACTTAACCTACATATTAGTGGAATGTCGAGCAGCAAATTCTCCTGATGGGGTATTGAAATTCCTCATCGATACAGGAGCCTCTCTTTTTCTAATAAAAAGGAAAAGTCTCGCTAATTATGAAGTGATTGACGATAAGGTAATAATCCTAACCGGAATAAGAAAGGATGCACCCATCCACACCTCCGGAGAAATCCAGCTTGAATTAGAAATTCATAAAAATAAGTTCTCTGTCAAATGTCAACTTTTCGATTACGAAAGTGAGTCTAACATCCCTTTTGATGGTCTTTTAGGTACCGATTTCTTTAATGACCAGAAGGTCGAGATATCATATAAAAATAATCATATTAATATCAATTCAATCCCATTTCCTGTGCCTCTTAATTACAACACGGCACAAAAATCTAATTCGATCATAACTGTTGGTCCTAGATCGGAAATGGTTGCCAAGTTTAAAGTACATAATCCATGTAAGCTTAAAGAAGGTATAATCGATGCTGTAGAATTAGACGAGGAGAATACGTTACTAATCCCAAATGCTATTGTAAAGGTTACGAGCGACAACGAAGCGCTCATTACGTCCCTATTACTCTTGTTAATAGGGACGTAGAAAAACGGTCATTCACGAAACCAACTTTGGCAATTATGCCCGTGCCTCAAAGAATCCAAATTTTTAACTTATCTAAGGAAGAATCGAAACAAAAGCAAAATCGATTAAAATTGCTTAATGAAAATCTTCGACTTGACCATCTCAATCGAGAAGAGAAGTCATCTATAAAACATTTATGTGAGGAATTCGAAGATATTTTTTTCCTTCCAAATGATCCATTAACAGCCACTAAAGCTGCTATGCATGAAATTCCGACTAGCGACAATATTCCCATTCACGTAAAATCTTATAGATATCCCGAAATACATAAAAATGAAGTTTCGAAACAAATCGAACAAATGTTAGCACAAGGTATTATTAAACCATCGACCAGCCCCTGGTCGAGTCCCTTATGGATAGTTCCAAAAAAGATAGATGCTTCAGGTAAGAAAAAATGGCGCATTGTCATTGACTACCGAAAGCTTAACGATAAAACAATTGGTGATGCATATCCATTGCCTAATATCGAAGATATTTTAGATCAGTTAGGTCACGCCCAATATTT
>NW_019395616.1:0-7528 GCF_000612105.2 Orussus abietinus
AATATTAAATTTAATTGAAGTAAAAATGCGCTAACACGGTAAATAAACAATATTACGTGTATTTATACATATAATAATTTCTAATTTTTCCATTTTACGTTTTTCTATGTAAACCTTCCTTCGTGAAGTACGTAAAAATGTATGTAATTTTCCGTAGCTTCTTATCAGTGCAGTGCCGTCCTGTTATCAAATCCGTTTTAATCGCCATATTTACCGGAAATCAGAAGTTTACGATTGAATCGAAAAATTGACTTTACAATTTCACGTCTCATTAACTCCAGGATGTTGCTTTTGAAATAATTCGGCTTGGCTTCATATAAAAAAACTGTGAATCAATTTTGGGCTACCATTCGGCAGTTGCTGATAAGACAGCACAATAAAAAGCATTTCAAAATAACACATCCGGTTATTAAGGGGACAGGAAATCGTGGAATAAATATTGACTTCAATAATACACCCGTCGATTTAAACAAACTAGGTTTGTGCTCGACGGAAAATGTAAATAAATTTTTAAAACACTCCAGCGCCATCTTTTCTTCAAATTTCGTATAAATAGGATTCACCGGGGGAATCATTTCATTCGCAATTTTCCTGCATTCCGCAAAAGTAGTCATGAACTCCATACTGATCTTTGCATTGCTCTCGTTTTGTTGCTACAATGTGCAAGCATACCAAAATCTTAAGGAACTTGGAATATCGCCCACCTGTAAACATTGCGGTGAGTAAAGAACATGTTTTTCATAAAAACTGAACAATTTTACACCGTTAAGGTGAAGTGAAACTCCCTTCAAATCAGTCGATTCGAATACAACACTTTTTTTTAAGGGTATTAGATCAAACTGTCCGAAACATTGACACATCTAAGAATCATCTAAGAATCATCATCGTCTTAGATGATTAAAGATTGATCATCTAAGAATCATCATCGTCTTAGATGATTAAAGATGGAACATCTAAGAATTGTCCTGACACATTCAAAATTTGGATTCTTTAAACAAATTTTTTAACTCAGCCCAGATCAGAAACAAAATGGCGCCCACTCTCATATTTCGATCAATATACAATTATCGAAGGCTCTGATATGAGAATCGAAAGGGTCAGGAAAATTTTACGACAATTTAGAACACTCTGGTAATCGATAAACTCGCATTTGAACGNGAAGTTCAACGATATAATTTTATTATCATATCATGTAAGCATGAATTATTTAACAGTTTTCAATGTTTAATAATGTAATATAACCTCGCATTAGCAAAAACTAACCTGTACATCCTAGTAAATTTTCTTTCTTCTAACTAAAATGAGTCTGAGGCATTATGTAGTTCCCTTCTTCTTCTAAAAAGGTTATTATTACGTCCCCGAATACGATTGTTGCCAAAAATCAAAACATCCAGGAGGTTTTCCGTTTTGAATTTCGGTGTCACAATCCGTGGAAGATGGCGTCACGGTGTCTTATTTTTCTATTTTTTCTTGTATGCTTCACCATTTCGGTTAAAAATGTGTGACGAGCCAGTTCATATGAATAGTCTCGCATTTTCACCACCAAAAACGTTCCGTAATACCGTGAGCTACTCATTTTTCACATTTTCGCTCAATTGCTTTACGAAATAGACCTCCTGATGTGAACTATTTAAACTCCGGTTAATTCCAGTTGCGATCGGGCCTAAAACCAGTATTTGTAGAACCGATGGAAACGTAGCTTTGCCCGATGGTTTTTTATTCACTACCAAAAACGTTCCGTAATACCGTGAGCTACTCATTTTTCACATTTTCGCTTAACTGCTTTACGAAATAGACCCCCTGATGTGAACTATTTAAACTTCGGTTAATTCCAGTTGCGAACCGGGCCTAAAACCATTATTTAAAGAACCGATGAAAACGTAGCTTTGCCCGATGGCTTTTGATTTACTACCAAGAACGTTCCGTAATACCGTGAGCTACTCATTTTTCACATTTCCGCTCAACTGCTTTACGAAATAGACCCCCTGATGTGAACTATTTAAACTCTGGTTAATTCCAGTTGCGAATCGGGCCTAAAACCAGTATTTGTAGAACCGATGAAAACGTAGCTTTGCCAGATGGCTTTTGATTGGTGTATTTAATTTGTGTTGTTATTAAAGCGATTAAAGCTCAACATTAGACCGAAGAATGGTTCTATATTGTTTTGTAAAAGGATGTAAAAGTGTAAAGTACAAGAAGACGAGTAATGTGGATAAGGAAAATGATAAAAGTATACCTTTTTACGGGTAAATAATCAACTCATTTATTTCTAATTTATACATTTATGTTTATTATAACCTATACATTTTTGCCTAACCTATAAGTTAAATACTCGTCTATAAATAATACATTAAAGCCTAACCTATAAATCTATGCGATGCTAAGAAATTTTTATACAGGTTTCCTAGCGATCCAGAGCTACGTAAGAAGTGGATAAATGCATTGGTTACATACAATCATCAAAAAAATGCTGAACAATTACCGAAGTACAGTAGAATATGTATTAAGCATTTCTCTCAAAACTGTATTGAACAATTTGGATTTCAAAGCGTACGATTGAAACGACATTCGGTTCCATCCATTTTTCCATGTTCATCCGCAGAAGACGATAAAGAAAGGTAACTATTTATAGTTTGGAGCATATTTGCAATTACGTTTATGTATTTTATTTTATATAACTTGAATTGTACGTTAAGAGTTATCTATACGTGCCTTAAAAATTATATTAACCTTTAGCGCTTCGCAAGTTGCGCAACGTTATGACGAATGATTCCATAGCGGAGCCAACGGAGCGTTAAAGGTTAATTTTGTTCATGTACGTCATTCCTTGTGCTTTATGTTAACCTTTCGCCATGCAAGTTAACTCGCCAAAATCCGAGCAGAAGTGATCCGCAACAATTTTCAGAAAATAAATCGAAATGGTGAGAAGAGATGTTCACAAAACAGGAAAATTTATTTTATCTGAAATCGAGATCACGAGTCTGACTCGTGATGATTTGGAATGATGGTGTAAAATTATATTAATTTTGGCCACGACTGTCATTCCTTGTGCTTTATGTTAAACTTTCGCGATACAAATTAACTCGCCAAAATTCAGGCCGAAGTGGTCTGCAAAGATTTTCAGAAAATAAATCAAAATGGTAAGGAAAGATGCTCGTAAAACAGAAAAATTTGTTTTATCCGAGATCAAGATCATGAGTCTGACTCGTAATGTTCACGTTTGGTCCAAAATTTGTATCACGAGTTAGACTCGTCAAAGTATGTCAAGGCATTAATAATACTTTTATTATTTTTTACAATGTTGATGTAACCTCATGACTGATTCAGAATTACTTTTTCATACAGCGTGGCAATTTATTGTACATATGTATATTATTTTGCAGTGCTGATACTGAAAATAACGAAGCTTTAATACAGCAAGGAGCAACTATTTTTATCGTACGAAATGTCGAATCAGTTACTACTTTCACGTCATGGCAAGTATTTACATAATATTTGTTTCTGCCTAAGGTGAAGTGAAACCCCTCTCAAATCAGTCGACTTGAATAAGACACTTTTTCTTAAGTATTGGAACGAACTGTCTGGAACTTTGACACATGACTCGTGAGCACCTAGGAATTATCCTGACACTTTCAAAATCTGGTTTTTTAAGACAATTTGTTAACTTAGCCCAGACCAGAACCAAAATGGCATCGAGCTGTTGTATTTCGATCGATATACAATTATCGAAGGCTCTGATATGAGACACGAAAGGGTCAGGACAACTTTACAACAATTTTAAAATACTCTGGTAATCGATAAACTCGCATTTGAACGGGATGAAGGCAAAAAAAGTGTTGTATGTGCTTCTATGCTAAAACGATGGTAATATGACGTCTCGGAGTGAAAATTTAATTGCCCTGGAAATCACAGAGGGCGCAGAGGATCCCTTTGCAGTCAATTAGGGCCTCAAAAACGAGGAATCCATAGGATTTCTGGAAGTTTGCTTGGATTTCTTTGTAATTATTGTACGAAAACGACATATGGAGTATCCAATGTACAATAGCCAATATAATTCGACACAATTGTTGATATTAATACCAATATCGGTAACGTAACCTCTGAAACAGATGTCGCATGGTGCAGTCTGCAGTCAATTAGGGCCTCAAAAACCATGAATCCATGGAATTTCAGTATTTTTGCTCCAATTTCTTTAAAATTATTGTACGAAACGACATTTGGTACAATGCGCGATATAATTCGACACAGCTGTCGATATAAATTCCAACGTCGGCAACGTAGGCGTTTACAAGAATATTTCTTACCGACGTCGATGAGATTTCTCGATGTGTTTCACTTCACTTTAAAGTATAAGTTATTATTAGCAATTAATTAGGAATTATATGGATATTTTCATTAATGTACATTAATCCAATTCTGTAGCAATGATGAGAAGATTATTATCAATAATCAAGAAGGAGTTGATCCATCGATGAAGATACCTAATCAAGAAGGAGATGGTCCATCGATGAAAGTACGTAATCAAGAAAAAGGAGATTGTCCATCGATGAAAGTACCTAATCAAGAAAGAGGAGACGATCCATCGTTGAAGATACTAAGTCAAGAAGGAGATGGTCTATCGATGATGATACCTAATCAAGAAAAGGAAGATAGTTCATCGACGAAGATACCTAATGACGAAGGAGATGGTCCATCGATGGAAGTACCAAATCAAGAAAAAGGAGACAGTCCATCGATGAAAGTACCTAATCAAGAAAAAGGAGACAGTCCATCGATGGAAGTACTTCGTCAAGAAAATATTGTTACGATGCCAAAGAAGAATACATTTACAGTTCGATATCCTGGAGATATCACAAAAAATCGGATAAAAGACATGACACCCGAGACTTTGGAGAGTTCTATTTATTTATTACAACAGACATATGATAAGAAGATGAAATTAATTAAACGTTTCCAAATGCAAGACTCTCATCAGCGAAAGAAAATAAAAAGGTTTTCGGGACTGTTGACAGACTTGAGGAAAAACGGTTTAATATCTTCTGACGCGTACAAAGTTCTTCAGGTGTTTCTGTTAAGTAGACACAGTATTAAAATGTCGAGAACGAGTTAATATTTTTCAAATGATAACGAATTAGGTTACGTAACGGTGATAACGAATTTCCTCGTAATAATCTTAATGACATTGTAATGAACAGAATAATTTTATTGACATTGAAACTACATAGAATAATTTGAATGATAATAAATCAATACATTATTTCAGTGGTAGCAGGTTTGCATCCAATCTTCTTAATTATTGTTTTTACGTAATCTGAATGATAAGGAATTTGAATATAATTTTTCCAACGGCGCCATCTGTGACGTTTAGCTGCAACTAAACGTTTGCTCTGAAGACGCGTTAGCCACGAAACAAGTCAGCATGGCCTTGCAATCGTTCGTGAAAGTACTTTCAATATTTTCCCACCTAATTCTAAAAAATTCGACTACTATATTATTCTAAATTGTTTAACTATTACGTCCCACGTAACGCTCTTTTTGCTAACGGCGCCATCTATGACGTTTAGTTGTAACTAAATGTTTGCGCTTATGACGCGTTAGCCACGAAACAAGCCAGCATTCTCTTGCAATTGTTCGTGAAAGTACTTTCCATATTTTCCTACCTAATTTTAAAAAATCCGAGTACTATATTATCCTAAATTGTTCAACTATTACGTCCCATGTAACGCTCTTTTTGCCAACGACGCCATCTGTGATGTTTAGCTGCAACTAAACGTTTGCTCTGAAGACGCGTTAGCCACGAAACAAGCCAGCATTCTCTTGCAATTGTTCGTGAAAGTACTTTCCATATTTTCCTACCTAATTCTAAAAAATCCGACTACTATATTATCCTAAATTGTTCAACTATTACGTCCCACGCAACGCTCTTTTTGCCAACGGCGCCATCTGTGACGTTTAGCTGCAACTAAATGTTTGCTCAGNGACATGTTTCAGTTCACCTTAAGTTAATACTGAAATCACAGATGGCGCAGGGTAACACTCTGCAGTCAATTAGGGCCTCAGAAACCGTGAGTCCAGAGGATTTCTGGAGGTTTACTTCGATTTCTGTATAATTATTGTACGAAAACGACAGATGGAGTATTTCATTTGGTACAATACCTGACATAATTCGACACAGCTGTCAATATAAAAACCAACATCGGCAACGTAGGGATTTAGACTATTCTTTTTTGCCGTCGTCGATCAAGTTCCTCGACATATTTCAGTTCACCTTAAGGTTAAGTAAAACCCCCGTCAAATCAGTCGATTCGAATACAACACTTTTTTTTAATGGTATTGGACCAAACTGTCTGAAACGTCGTAACATGACTCGTGATCATCTAAGAATTGTCCTGACACATTCAAAATTTGGATTTTTGGATCAATTTGTTAACTTAGCCCAGACTAGAACCAAAATGGCGTCGAGCTCTCATATTTCGATCGATATGCAATGATTAAAGGCTCTAATATGACAAACGAAAGGGTCAACACAATTGTACGACGATTTAGAACACTCTGGTAATCGATAAACGCGCATTTGAACGGGATAAAGGCAAAAAAAGTGTTGTATGCGCTTATATGCCAAAACGATGGTAATGTGGGGTCTCGGAGTGAAAATTTAGTTGATTTGGAAATCACAGATGGCGCAGGGGTTCTCTCTGCAGTCAAGTAGGACCTCAGAAACCATGAATCCAGAGGATTTCTGGAGTTTTGCTTCGAGTTCTTTATAATTATTGTCTGAAAACGACAGATGGAGTATTCCATTTGGTACAATACCTGATATAATTCGACACAGCTGTCAATTTAAAAACCAACTTCGGCAACGTAGGTATTTAGACTAATCTTCTTTTCCCACGTCTATCAAGTTCCTCGACATGTTTCAGTTCACCTTAAGTTAATACTGAAATCACAGATGGCGCAGGGTAACACTCTGCAGTCAATTAGGGCTTCAGAAACCATAAGTCCAGAGGATTTCTGGAGTTTTGCTTTGAGTTCTTTATAATTATTGTATGAAAACGACAGATGGAGTATTCCATTTGGTACAATACCTGATATAATTCGTAGAATTATATTAGAATACAATAAACGTAGGTATTTAGAAAAATCTTTACCGACGTCGATCAACTTCCTTGACGTGTTTCACTTCACCTTCATTGAAAAGCTTACGAATGAATCCAAAGATTTACTCTGCAATTTTATGTTCCAGTAACTTCCAGTTGTGTTATTTCTGTAACACTTCGCGTGACGATTTATCAATAACTGCCGAAGAATATCGAGTTATTGGAACATGAAATTGTGAAATTAAATGCGACTTCAACCAAATGCTCGGCATTTTTAGTCTCCGATGTTGCAGAACAGTAAAAACCGTGTTTCCAAGTTAGCGATTTTTCGTATAAAATGTAAATTAATTTACGGGCATTCCCTAGTAGCACAAAATATTAGTCTTATATTTTCTATGTGTTTGAGAAATATCGTATATTTTATAAATATT
>NW_019395617.1:0-3556 GCF_000612105.2 Orussus abietinus
AAATCCGCAGATAGTTTTCGGGGGTGGATCCACCCCTAGGTCCGAAGCCAGTCAAGGGAAGATGGTTGTCGGAAAAATCCTTACCACCAAAAAGATTCCTGTTTAAGGGAAACGAATAATAAAACCAAAAACAATGGCGTTCCACATGTTTCACTTCACCTTAAACGAACAAACGCGAACTTCATTTTGGTTTTGGTCTGGGTTGTTAAACAATTTTTTTTTTCGAAGATCCAAATCGTCAAAGTCAGGATAATTCCTAAGTACTCGCGAGTCATATGTCAAAGTGTCAGATGATTCAGTTCAATACTCTTAAAAAACTAAAAAATAAAATTCGGATCGACCGATATGAGGGGGGTTTCACTTCGCCTTAAGATTGTAAAATAAATCCGGATAAAAATGGACTCGAATATCCTTCTCGTAGCGGATTACGCGGATTTTCTGCCCGATGACTCCGGCCATTCACGTTTTATCATTGAATTACTTAACCTCCATTGAGAACACTTCAGAGAGTAGGCCGGACCCTTAGGGCGGTTTCCCCTGAACGAGCTACTAATTGCGTGTCCCCAGAGACGAAGTTCAGGGGAGAAAAGAGGAAGGAGAAAAAAGCCTAGGAAAAGAGAGAAACGGGGCAAAGCAAATGAAACGTTGAATTGAAAAAGATAAAAAAAGGAAGAAAAACCAACCGGATGAAATCCGACTCCAATTTCCCCTAAAGCCCCGATTCGACTTCCAGCGATTCAACTCGTTACGTGAAAATTGGATGAATGCAATGAAAAATGGGAGGAAAAAAAAGAAACACATCCTAGTAATTTGTCCAGCCAAGCTGAACGGATTCTTCGGCCAGTACTAAATTTTTCACAATTTTTCTCGAACCGTTGATAATTTTTTTTTATTACCAAAAAGTATCGTCTAGACTCTTCCGCGGGGCAAGGAAAAATCCTGAGATAAAAAATTAAAAAATTAAAAAATCGGTGGAGCGTTTAGGGGATGATTTTAGGAATTCCGTCGACTTGCCGAATTTCCTTTTCGGCTCTTTACGTCGCTCAGCCACCCTAACCCTAACGAAGGGTAGTTTTAGACGATGGCTCTTCGAGGGAGACGGAGGTGCGCGTGGTCGGGAATACATAGAGACGCCCCTTGTCGGGGGATGCAGGGGGTGTAGGGGACGCAGGGGGTGCAGGGGGTGCTGCAGGGGAGGCCCGCGGGGCCGCGAGAGCGCTTCGCTCTCGCATCGGGTGAAACTTTGATTTTTCACGTTAACGTTAAAAAATTCAAAGTGCCCTCTCCAGAAACCAGGTCGAAATAGCCCGCGGCGCGAGTGTCCTAACAATGCGGAATGTCCGCATTTTGCAACAAAAATATTCCGCCGTTCGTTACCCCGTTGCAACGAAAAAAAATCGTTACCGCCACAAAGGCACCCCGTTTAAGGGAAACAAAAAAAAACAAACAAACCAAAACAATGGCGTTTGCGAAAGTTAAACCAGGAAAAGAAATTCCTTTTTTTAAATTCCTAGATAGTTTTCGGGGGTGGATCCACCCCTAGGTCCGCAAGCAGTGAAGGGAAAACGTTTGGCGGGCAGCTTTCCGAGGGCTGATAACTCTCGGTAATCCTCGGGAATCCCCCGTAACGAAGGGTCGTTTTCGTGGAGGGGGTGCAGCCTCGGTCCCACCCCCGCGACGAGGGGGTGGACGCGGAGTTGACGCAGGGGTTGACGCGAGAGGGTCGGTGCAGCTGCATCAGGTGAGACGGGGCCTTAAGCCGCCGGTGGTCGGGGATTTCCTCGGCAAGGAAGGGCGAATAGGGAGTTGATGATTACGGAGATCAAAGCAAGCAATCACTAGACAACGAGAGACGCGGTCGCGGGGAGGCGGGAAGGGAGGCAGACGGGGTGGTCGCGCATCTGCAGACGTGTCTCGACAACCCCTACGTGAGAAGTCGCGCATTCCCTGTACCGAGATGCACCCCCGTCCGTTTGGGTACCCCGGGTTGATTTTTTCCCCGGCTTTTCGGGACTTTCATCATTTCACATGAAAATCTGTGACACGGGAGACAGGGCAATCGGCAACCCCTACAGGAGAACGTCGAGAACCGGAACTTGGTTAAGAAATGAAAAACTTCGCCCTCTTGGAATTTTTTATTTATGTCGATAGAAATATTCTCGAAAAATTGTATATTATTAATCATGCCATCTCGTTATTTTTAGGTGAATGGGCTTCTTATTCTTTTCTCTTTTTTTCCTTTCTTTCTTCCTCTTAGAAGGACTTTTGACGAGAATTTTTTTCCCTGCATCACCTTGGGGTCTCGGGTAAGGAAAACGTAGGTTGTCGGTAAACTCGCGCGACAAAAAGCACCCCGACACAGGGGTAGGTGGATGCATGGATCTACCCTCGGCTCGGCGGAGGTAGAGAAGGCCCTGTGCCGTACAGGCCACCCTCGAGTCAAGAGTCAACCCTGTTGAGACACGGCTCCGCATCACGAGAGGCCTTCCACCTCGAGCTCTACTTCCACCCCTTCGCGCCCCTGCTCCAAGACGG
Source organism: Orussus abietinus (assembly GCF_000612105.2). NCBI lineage: Eukaryota > Metazoa > Arthropoda > Insecta > Hymenoptera > Orussidae > Orussus > Orussus abietinus. Next base: position 2,536 of record NW_019395617.1, read on the forward strand.
CGACCTGGCGACGATTTAAGACGAGCGCCACTTTTTTAACGGGCGCTCTTCAACGTCCCCGAAGCGCGGAACGCTGCGAGGAAACCCGAGGAAAATTCCGCGAGCTGAAGTATAAGGAAAGATACTTTTCATTGAAAGTCTTTTTTTTTTAACCTCGCCAAGGATTATCCTCCGCAAGAATAAGACTGGGTATTGTTAAGGTGATACGAAAGGGTTATTATAAATAACGTAAAGATATTTCTAACATTTTTCTCCTAACCTAACCCTTTGAGAGTACCAATTAGTCGGGGGAAATTCAGCACTTCTAGGATAAATAAAAAAAAGAAAACATTTCTTTTTCTCGAAAAATGAAATTTCACGAGCATCGCGTTCTTCCTTAGGACCTCCACAATTAACGTTTCGAATGTTTCGGTGCACCCGGTTAAGAGAAAAATTTTATCAATATTTTGAAGTTTCGATATATAGAATAACAATTTTATGTCACCTTAAGTACGCGTTGGAATTTTTTTCCGAGGTGATAGGCGGTAATTGTAAATGCGCCGCCCCGTTTCGAAGTTTCGGATTAAAGAAGCGAGAATGCGGAGTTTAAATCATTTATTTGGGGAGGAGGTCGTCCGTACAGGTGCCGGGATTATTTAATATCTGGACGGACACTAATTCGAGCGTACACCGATTACTTTGCCGGGGATAATTTTTCCGAGGAGCTCCTCGAGAGGACGAGCCTCCAAAGACGAGGAAGTTTCCCTAAGTGGACGCTTACTTAACTCTCCCGACTTTGATTAAATGCTGCAGCTTTGGGAAATATTCGCCGGCCGAGCGTATCTGCTTTCTGAATAATTAACACTGGCCGTAATAAAACGAGAGGGGGCCGGCCTTAAGTCTCGGGGAATGTCGCCGTGTCTTCGACCAATTAAAAATCGGACGAAGTTCGAACGGCGACTTCTACGCCAAGTGTGCCTCATTTTTTAATGCCTCTCATTGGCTGTGTTTGATGATTTTTTTTTTCATTTTTATTAATTTT
>NW_019395618.1:0-3743 GCF_000612105.2 Orussus abietinus
ACGATTGAAAATCAAGAAGAAGACTTTGTGACCAATTCTAGAGCGCACGTGGAAATCCGCTCCTTATTCTGTGATAATAAAGCAATAACTATAAATAAAGTGGTAAAATATATTTGACATTCCCCACAAATGTGTGGCGGGCCCGGGACGACGTCCGGCCATCGACCACCAGGGGCGTAGCGTACGATGCGTGCAGGACGGGGCAAACTGCGTTACCCCGCGTGCACATTACTGTATTTACCTCGAACCAAAAGACGACTACATCGTAAAATGTTTTAAAACGGTTGAAAATCGAGGAGAAGACTTTGTGACCAATTCTAGAGCGCACGTAGAAATCCGCTCCTTTTTTCTGTGATAATAAAGCAATAACTATAGATAAAGTGGTGAAATATATTCGACAATCCCCACAAGTGCGCGAGCCCCTACCAGAAGTTCGTTGCGCCGCCCTTGGGGGCAAAAGTGGTGACAGCTAACGTACGGTAACCAGAGGGCAGCACAGGAAGCGGCCGCGTGGCTTTGCTCGTGAACAATGTCCTAACTAATTTCTGGGTCGGGGCGTTTATTACGTTTTTTTTGGCGAGAGCGCTCACTTCTCGCACTGTCCGCACCATCGATGGAGTCCAGTGTACTCGGATGGTGATACCGTGCGACAGTTGACGGCGGTGGCTTATCTACGCTTGTCAATTAATGTGTTTCGCGTGATTTTTAATTGAGTTTCCTTCTACGTTCTAGATGCCAGGAAAACCATCCCTCGGATTCAAACGTTACCAGTTCAACTGACGATCCCAACGCTACATTAACCTATGTACATTCGTTACCCGTTCCACTGCACGGCGGTTTACATAAATATATGTCTAAAATCTGATTGAATCCGAGTGCCGTCGGCACTAGAGTTCTAAATCCAGTAAGTTATGTCAGAAACGAAGAGAAATTCCCGGTAACTTATCGGCAATTTCTCCAAAGCCTTTTTTATCGAGAAATTATGAGAATTTGAAGTTTTCAACAGAGCGAACGAGAGGTTTCGATTTGCTATAGAGAAACATCATAGAGAGGAATTTCCGTTGTACGTTCTCCGTAGCCAATCAAAACCTCCCATTCGCTTCGTTGCAGTATGTTCTCCGTAACCAATCAAAACCTCCCATTCGCTTCGTCGCAGAATGAAATATCAGTTCGTTTGAAACAAATCGCATGGAAATTTCCGTCAAGTTGTACATACGTGAATATTTTTAGCTGGAGGTAAATACGACCTTATAATCAATATTTTCTAACAGTAATTATTACTCTTTAGCTTGAACTTTGAAGTTGATTGAAAAAAAAAAAAGTTATTTAAATGAAGAAACCTAAAGTATAAATAACAAAATTAACGTTCTCTTAAATTCTCAATGTTCCCGGTAACTTACGGTATGTTTCACAGTTACCTTCTCCAATTTAATGTTACCGAGAATTTTCGAACTCTACTGAGGTATCACGTAATTCCTTTCTTCTTCTGATAAGGTTATTATTACGTCCCCGAATACGATTGTTGGTAAAAATGAAGACACCTAGGTGGTTTTCCATTTTGAATTGCGGTGTCACAATCTGTGAAAGATGGCGTTCATGGTGCTTATTTCTCTATCTTTTCTTGTATGCTTCATCATTTCGCTTAAAAATTCGTGCCGAGCCAGTTCATACGAATGGTCTCGCGTTTTCACCACCAAAAACGTTCCGTAATACCGCTAGCTACTCATTTTTCACACTTTCGCTCAATTAGCTTTACGCAATAGACCCCCGGCATTAAAATGCAGTAACGTGAGCACAGATAAAGTTAGTTATTCCCCTAGAATTGTTTGAAATAACTAGAAAAACCCCACCCGGAGTATAACCTCACCAGCCACTACATTGTAATTTCGTTTCACTAAACAGGTTTTAGAAAGCCAGATCTCGCAGAAAATACGCCATATTGGCAACACTGTGAGAGAATAGTGATCGAACAATTCTCCGTAGTACAGGATCTTTGTTTGACCATAAATATCTTGACCTCGCATAGCAGGGGAAGGGGTAAACTCAAATACAACATAACAACGTGTGCCGACGGCATTCGGATCCAATCGGATTTTAGACCATATATTTATGTAGCTGCCTTGCAGTGGAACGGGTAAACGAATGTACCACGTGTCCCGACGACTTACCTATGCAGTTAAGGGCGCTCACCACTCTAGCGATTTTGCAGGGCCTCACGGGGACAACGATTCCGAACGTATTTCTAAACCGATCAAGCTTAACGAGTGCGCATATCGAAGATGAAACGTTGATCTGTGTTTATATGGGAGTGATTTTCGATAAGTGGTCATTTTCATATAAAAAAGTGCAACGACATAATTTCAATGCCCTTTTACCTAGGAAGGAGATGCTTGATCGAAAATCGCTCCCATATAAACACACGTCAACATTTTATCTTTAAAACGAGCACCCGTTGAGCTCGATCGGTTGAGAAATACGCTCAAAATCGTTGTCCCCGTGGAGCACCTTTTTCAGGATTTTCGAGTTTCTCGCGAGGAATTTGGGCATTCCTTAGCAACCGTTGCCGACTCTAGGCGGAGCGTGCAACTGGCGTGCGCGGGCGGCCGGGGGTCACCCACGTTTCGGCGCCTAGTCCAGAAGCGTCCAGCCGTTGTGTGTGTCCTATACGTGCAAAATACGCACACATTTTTCGCCCGTTGCTAAACACCGCCCATTATGCGTCGCGTCTCCCTCATCCGAGCGAGAAAGTACGTTTTGATTACTTCCCACCGAATTCGATGCTAATGTCATCTAGCGGTGGAAGTCATCGTCCCCACTTTGGTGGTGAACGCCGTTAAAGCCATTCTGCTTATTGAAAATCAGGGAGTGGGAAGTCCAATGTGAGGTTACATATGAGGTTTGTTCGTTTTGCCTGCATTTTTTACACTTTTACGAAAAGTGTACATACACTTTGGCGTTCGTTTTGATGAAAGTGACGCAGCGTCGTTGTTCGTTTTGCGAGGGCATCTACCCCGAGGGTACACTTTCTCTACAGTTTCTATCCTCGATCCCGAGTGAGGGCAAGAAGGGTAGCCCGCGAATTTGGCGGCAAATTTCAAATTTGAAAAGACCAACAAACGGGAAAATAAAAAATTTATGCTAACGTCTCAACGCAGTATAAACAGAAGTAATTATTAATGCATCTTCTTCGTGTATAGAACGATTTCGCGTTTTAGTTTTGTACATAATGTTTAAAACAATTTACAATAATTATGTATTACTACGAAACCGCGGTTGGAATGAACTAAACTATAATTTTTCCCTGTTGTGGTTAAATTGTTTTTCATTCTACTGCAATCATATTCTGACTCTTATTGATCCTCAATACCTGAAATTCGTGAAAGGAATTTTCATCTTCTACAATTACATGGTAATAGAACGAATTGTAGGATTTGAAGAAAACGAAGACAGCCCAAGAAGGAAGGCTGGAAGAAGCATTACATTTTCGTATTCATCATCTTCCGATACGGATAACCTCAAAATCCCGTACCGCTCTACTAAATCGGTTATCTTGGACTTTCGTGAGGTTTCTGGCGTTTGGGACGTCGACGAAAGTGTATCTACCCTTCTGTACTTTTCAAGAAAAGTGTAGTACCCTCGTTACCCTCGAGGGTAGAAAGTGCAGTCAACGCGAGCAAACCTATGGTCTAAGGCAGAGGGTCGACACTCCTTATGGGAGAGGTGTAACGCTGAAGTTAGTTCAC
>NW_019395619.1:0-5418 GCF_000612105.2 Orussus abietinus
TTTACTTAGATTTCTCGTCTTTCCTTTCTTTTTTGTTTCTTTTTATGGCGCTGAAACGACTGAAGAATTCGGATTACGGAATAAGATGCCTCACTCGCCGGCTATCCCCACCACTGTTTTGAAGATCACGCGTAGAGAGGGTAGCATTGCAACCCATAATATTTCGCATGGAAACTTTGTTAAATCCACCAGAAAATGATTGCAATAATTAAAATTATTGCACATGACGACTAATCATCTCATTTTCATTCCCTTCTGTATGTAATGTGTTTGGAAATGAATTTTATAAATCGATCATTATTGTGTACGATGTAACGATCTTGTATGAAATACGAGATCATCTCATAAATAAAGCATTTTTTACCTCATTATATATGGGGTAACTTAACATTTTATTGCGTTTCACAAAAAATCCTTTGCATACTTCAACATACGACTAATTAATTGAAGACCAAAAAATAATGGGAACACAATGATGGGTATCAGGGAGTCATCTACAGTATAAAAGAGTTCTCTGACTGACTGACTGTGACCGACTCACCCCAATAAACACATGGTAATTCATTTAATGTATATTATATGTTAAAAATTAGGAACGTTGGAATAATAAACGTTTGTGGTTTAGGTGTCCAGAAAACATAAGGAAAGTGCGTTGCAGCTACACGTATATTACTACAATATAAATACACGTATATTAACACTATTTCTACCAAAGGTGTCAAAAGACACCTTTTAAAATTTTAACTTGAAATTATTTTCAAAGTTTAATAATTTTTTCTCAATTAATGTTTTGAGTTTTCGTATAATAATTGTTAAATTTATTTAGCGGTAGCATCTTCCTCCAGCTCATCAAAACCTTTTGGTCGAAATAGGTATACACAAAATCGTGGTAGAAATAGTGTTAAAAACGTTAATAGCTTTAATAAATCCACTTAATCGTAACTGTATCTTTTACGGATCGATTCGATGAATTATAATGAATATGTTTAATGTTTATTAACACATTATTGACCGGCAATTTTAAGACGATAATCGTTCCGGTACGAGTTAACTCGGGACCGGTCAACAATGTGTTAAGAAACACAATGATGATGTTTTTGTCATATAAGTAAACTGCGTCATAGGATATGTGTTTCCTGGAAAACTTCGAAAACGATCAAAAGGATCAGCGGGTGCTTGGCAATGACTGTGTTAAATAAAATCTGTTGCGAGGCTCACGTCACGCCAGCCGAAACTTCTTTCCAAACTAATATATAATATAGTACCCGCAGATTCAACTAGCTATGACCAATGCCCACAGTTTTTAGGTAAATAGTTGATTAATAAATACTAATATTTTAAAAGAACAAGGAAAATACGCGGAAAACATTACGTTTTGCGTAGTATATATATTCCAGTGCCAAAATCTTGAATTTTTCAAGTAAATTGAGTCGAATACAAAATCTGTTTGTAGTCTAATTTTACCCGAGAAATTCACGCTCTCGATGCCCACATATTTATAAAATCAAACACCTAAAATTAAGTGGACTTACTAGTGATATGAACGTTTATAATATACGTATCTTTATATCGCAATAATACGCATATGACCGCAACGTACATTCCTCGTGATTTCTGAACTCGTGTATTAGAAACGTTTATTATTTCAACGTACACCTAATTTCCATTGTAGCCACGTATATTATACGTCAAATCAACTACGATGTGTTTATTGGGAGAGTCAAGAGCCATGCGAGCATTTTTTAAAGTTCCAGCCTTATCTCGAGCCAGAACCAATGCGGTTGCCAGTATTACACTAGTCATACCAGAAATACCCGAACTGAGTGTAACGCGAGTCTCTCGCTTGTCAGCCCTGTCAAAATGAATAAGCGTGTTATGTCTGGCATTGCATTTTTTACAGGAAGGAAATTTACACTCACAAGGAAGGTACCTGAGGTGCCCCCCTCCGATTTTGTTCATTTTTAAATATGTTATAGAGGACTAAAATCTAAGGGACCCGTGTTTTTTTTTATCGGCGGATAAACACTTTTAGGGGGTGAAATCAGACTTCAAAGTTGGCCGTGAAAGGGGGTGAGTTTGCTGTTTCATATAGAAGCACTCGACNAATTCTGTAAATTATCATTTAACAAAAACTACGTTAGGTGGGTCAGGGACACTCCACAATAATACTTAAATAATTTTTATTAATTGTTTTTGTTTATAAATATTTATTTTCTTTAGGAAATCCATTCTGCCGCTGAGGCGATTCAAATTCCGCGCTGCTCCCGCTGCTAGTACGCTGCGCGGCCGGAGAGGGCAGAGCGGACAGGAGGAAACCATCGACGGAGTTCAGTGTACACTAGAGGTCATGAATGCCTTCCTCCAGTATATGGTACCGCCAGGTGGTAGGTCGGGTACCACGTACCGCAGCAGCGGCATATTTAAATCGGAGAGAAGGCTGTAGTGAATGTTTTTAAGAAATTTGAAGTTTGTATATAAAATAAATTGTAGGACACGCAATAAACATTCATTCTGCAACGCATTTGATATACTCTATAAATTCTTTTGCGTAACCGCCAACCGGAACGTAATCATTATACGTTCAAGTACGAATTGGCAAAAATTTGTCAATTTATTAGTGAATCACCTGGCAGACCCTCTGCATTCAAGTTTAAACAGTACTCGGAATGCAATAAATACCGTTAATTAATACTTATTCCATTTGTTGAAATAGTATAACTTGCATTATCTCAATTTGTGGACGTGGGATACAAAGCGCATACATTCTATATATATATGTATTTTATCGTCGAGCAATTGGGCAAACGAAAATAAAAAGTAAATAAAAAAATATAACGTTTCGTTATTTCATGAATCCGAAAGAAGATTTCCCATGCGTATAAATATATACACACACAATATATTTCTTCGTAAATTTCGCCACATTATATATTACTGCGGCCGGACGGACTAACATTCGAGCTTAGCACGAATTTATTCATTCTTATTACGCGTATCATACCGGAGAATGAAGGAGGACGACTGAGAACCCTCGCTCTTCGCCCTGATTGGTGCAAGCATGTGGCGGGAAGGCTCGAAGAGTGACGATCTAGGCTGAACAACGAGCGCGCTCAAGAGATCGGCGAGACATGAGCCACGTGACCGCGAGCGGTTGCGGACAGAGGGGCAGTAACCCCTCTCACCAACTGGGGAGCCGTTCCTGACACTTCGGGGTACTGGCAATTCATATGTTTGTTTCAGACCGGGGAAAGGGATGGCGAATCAAAATAGCCACCTCTCTCGGATGCACGCTCTCGAGAACAGAAAATGAAGGACAGAGAGTGTGCGCCTCGTCTCCCGCTCCGTGGACCCTTGAATCGCCGACGATCGGCCGGGTCGGTCATTGGATGGGTTTTCGGCTCTCCTCCTTCGCGATTATGCATTTAACCGAGAACCTCGGTTAGAAAATCGGGTCTTTGTAAATTTACAGAGTAACTCGACGTCTCAAACATCAAACGTATACCGCGTTAGTATTTGTTAAAACATTTCAAATGGCCGAATTGCTCTGAAGTACGGTGCAATGAGATTTCGTATCAAGGCACTTGAAATAATATCCCGAATAATGTCCGCCCGCTCTTAACTTGGAATCATTCAATTTGTCCACTTTATGCGACAAATGGTTCATCATGAATATAGAAATACTTGTAAAAAAACGTGAATACGCCATTAAATTCATTATTTGATTCAGTATTTAATTGAAATGATAATCGATTCGTTAACCCGTGCATTTATTTCTTCATGAAAATGGTCATTTCATTAGTTTGGCTGCAACTATTGCTATCGTCGACTACTCGCACGGATTCGCACTTCATCCCTGTAGAGGAGGAGACATTGCGTATCGAGAAGCACGGGAGCGCGTTTAAATTTACCCGCCGTGTCATTTGGTCTCTTGATAGAAGAGCGTGACATCATGGAGTCCAGAGCGAGCGCAGACAAGAGATCGGCGAATCGCGTGCCCTGCGGCCGCTGGGGATCTAGGCAGTGGAGTCGGTCCCTTCGCCCCCCATCGGCAACCACTTCTATGGCTATCGCTCTCAGACGCACGCTTTAGGCGGTATACTGTTAGAAAAAGTCATAAAGTTCATACCCTTTTAGTACGCAAGGTTGTATTAAAATTATAAATTTGATGTCTTAACAGCGAATTAGCATACATTTATTATAAAATTCTAAGCCAACTTATAATTTTATAACATCATATTGTTATTTTATGAAATTGCGTAGAAAAATTATAAATTTGATATTCGAAACTCATTTATTACACGTTTATATTTTTTTCATGTGAGTTTTTGATTTTATGATCGTTTGTATGAATTTATTTTTGAATGAAATTAATCGAGATATAAAAAGTGTTAGTATCACTGGTGGGGGAGCATGGAAGATGGGACGCTTCGGCTGGCTCTCCTTTCCGCGTATATGCATTTAACCAGTGACGTCGGCTCTAATGTGAACTATTGTGAATTTTCAGCGTAGTCCACGTCTAAAATGAAATTCATATACGGCATTATTTTTTGTTAACATTTTCGAAAGCGTTGAATCTTTCTCAAATACAGCACAACAAATGTTTGTATCGTTCCTCTTTAAATATTACATCCCTAGTAGCACAAAATATTTATCCTATATTTTCTATATATTTGTTCTCGCGTGCGGCCCGCGCGGCCGTCGCGGCAATCGTTTTGCTTAGAGTTTGTCTCGCGGGGGCGGGGGAGCGGCGCCCTGCGCCCCTAACGGCGATCCGCCTCCCCTCTATCCCGGCCCGAAGAGGTCGCGTAGGCGCCGGGCGAGTTTGGTGGACCGGGGGGGTGCGTCGGCGGCGGTGAGGTCGGCCAGTAGACCGGCGGTCCGTTTGGCCGGCTGCACCCGGCGAAGGACCGCGGGGACGGAGCGGCGGCTCGTCCGAGGGCGCGCCGAGACCTCCCCGAGAGACGGGGCGTCGGAGGAGGCCCGGGCGGCCAGCTCCGGGATGCCCTTACCCGGCGTAGGCGGGCAGGTAGAGCCCCGGGCGGCCCTCGGGCTGAGGATCGGGGTCGCCGACCGCGCGGCCCGTGGTGTCGGCGGCAGCGGCGTGACCGGCGTCGGGGGCGGCGTCGGCTGAGCGGGCGACCGCGGGAGTACCCGCGGCGGCGTTGCCGGCTCCGGTGGCGAGGACGGCCTGGGGGTTGGCGCTGGCCGAGCGGGCGACGGGGGGAGTGCCCGCGGCGGCGTCGCCGGTCCCGTCGGCGAGGGCGGCCGGGGGGGCGGTCCGCTCACGTGGCGGAAGACCTGGGCAACCAGCGGGTCGAGGGCCCGATGGCGGGCCTCCGGGTGAGAAAAGACCGCCGCGGCGGCCGCGGAAAACCACCCCGCGGCCTCGGCCTGGGCGAGTAGTCGGTCGGCGTCCCC
>NW_019395619.1:5559-6582 GCF_000612105.2 Orussus abietinus
TATTGTTCCTCTTTAAATATTACATCCCTAGTAGCACAAAATATTTGTCCTATATTTTCTATATATTTAACGAATATCGTAACGTAACATTTTGTAAGTATTTACGAGACATTTCAAATATTTGCAGAACGTTTTCTTTAGAATATTATCTTTATAATATTTGTATAATATTAGCTCCACGTGTTTTCATCATATTTTTCTAACAGATTTACAAAACATTTCGTTTCATTTTAATATCAGCATTTTTCAAGTATTATCTACCGAATACATTATAAACGTTTTAAAAATATGTAATATCATAATCACACGTTTTGCTCCCATAATGAATGAGCGGAACGAAAATATTACAACAATTTGTCGTGTTTTTGATAGCAAATGAAGTGTTCGATAATAATCGTGAAGTCGACTTACCGAGGTTTGAGGGGGCACGTAAAAGGTCCTCCCGCTAGGGTGTTGTACCTTGTTCGGACTTCCACCGGGAAGTTCGATTTTCTTGGTCGCGTACTTTAGTTTTCTGAATTGGTCCTGTTAATTTTCTAGTCCCTTGCTTTAGTTTTCCCGTTCCGACTCTGTGCGCAGAGTCCTTTACGATATTGTGACGCGCTTCCGTGGTAGGGTCCCGTTCACGGAATAAACCTCCCGAAGGGCTTGTCCGTCGCAACCTGGGTTTTATTATTTCATTGACCTTGTCGTTCCGGCGAATTCTGAGATCGACTCCTCCTCACTCGTGCATCCTTCATAACGAATCCCTCCAACTCTACCGTGCCGCGAAGGGCGTAAGGTCCTCGCGGGGCTGAGTGGCCGGTCGGATATGCCCGGGTGGGTCCCGTCGACCCGACCGATTCGGCTTGCTCGCGCTGCCGGGAACCGGGATCCCGAGGTGCGCGTGCGCACCTGGCGCCCTAAATAAATCGGGCTCCCGGAAGAGCCGATGATTGCGCTTGTCACCCTTTTTCCTAATTTACACCGGGCGTATGACTGTTTGCCGACCAGGGATAGGAATTCCCGTCGCAATATAAATAT
>NW_019395620.1:0-4192 GCF_000612105.2 Orussus abietinus
AACTCATCTACCAAGGGCCGCGTCACACACCTGTTCTTCCCGGACGTAGAGACCAGGCTCCGGGCTCGATGGGCTGCGCCCTCCTACTACGTGACGCAGCTCCGCACCGGACACGGCGATTTCCGGACGCGCCTTGCCGCGCTCGGTCTGGCCCCAGTGGGCGACTGCGATTGCGGGGGGGTAGACAACGTCGAGCACGTCCTGCTCCACTGCCCGCGATTCGCTCCGCAGAGAGAAGCGCTCTCGGAGCTCGTCGGTGGGGCGGGCTGGCCCGAGGCGGCGCGCCTCTTGGTGGCGACGCCGGAGGCCTTTGCCCTGTTGCGAAAGAAGTCCTTTGGCTAAAGGACGACTAGGCCTTTCATGGCACTGGGCCGTCCAGCCCGTCGGGACGTCGGACCCGGCGGGTGCGGGGCCACGGGCCCGCAACCTTCGCGGACCACCCGCGGTCTCGGGCGGTTAGGGGGGACCCGGCGCGGTCCCAACGACAATGCGCGCACCCGGGCTCCGCCTACTTCGGGCCGGGCTCGGGTCCGCGCATACCTCGCGCAGGCGCTCGAGATCGGAGCGCCAGGGGTGTACCTCCTCGTGGTTCCCCGTGGGCGCGGCCGCGGATGGCTTGGAGGACTCGTCCCCCGGGACAGTCGTGGTCGCGGCGAAACCACGCCTACCCGCGCGCTCGCGGGTGCGCTTGTGATTTCTCCAGATTCGTTCCCGGAAGTGGTGGTCGCTGGATGGTGGGGGAAAAACCACGCCGTTTACGGCTGCGCCTATTCCCAAAAGGGCGAGGAGGCGCACGCTCGGTGCGGGCTTCAACCCCGTGCTGGATCGGTGAAATCAATGTCCCTATCTACTACCCCCCCGTGCTCGCCGCCTTGTCGTGGTGGGGGGGCTTGAGTGCTCCAGTGATTCCCATGGTTATGCCGGCGGGGGGCTTGCCCCCTGGCAGGTTCTACCATGCCGGACAGATACGGGATGAGGAGCCAGACTAAGAGCAAGCATATGCACTTACATGCACACACATGCGCGCACATGCACACATCCGCGCAACCATGCACACAATACCCATACCCATCCACGCTACACACACACACACACACACTGCAGCGCCCTTCCCCATCCCTCCCTGCGGGCCCCGCTGGCGCGGGCCCAGTTTACTGGCGGCTAGTCCGTCGGGGCCTGGGTCACCGCGCCTGCGGGCGGGTGGGGGGGATGGGGGCGGACGACCGCACACATGCACATGAACACACACACACAAAACCACACCGTAATCCGCTCCCTCTGAGCAACGACCCCGCCCTTGTGGGCCCGGTTTACCGGCGGCTAGTCCGTCGGGGCCTGGGTCCCGCGGTAGCGGGTACGCGAAGAGGATAGGGGACCGGGGGCCTTGGCTTAACCACCCGGGCCGCGAGGAAGAAAACCTCTATAAAAACTTACCCCAATCCCAAAGTATGACGTGCGCTGATGGGATGCGTGGCTGGAGGGAAGTCCAGTCGCGAGCGGCCAACCACCGGGGCACCTGCCGCACCCCGGGCGGTATCTAGGCTTGCCTCGGTAAGGGCCGGCTCTGGCGAGGTTGACGCACATTTCCGACCGACTCGTGGGAACAACATGGAACAAACTTAGAACTCCCCCCAACATTATTAATAAGAGAAAGAAAAAATCCAAAAAGGATGGCGGCGATACCACTGCTACTATCACCTCTGAAGAGTTTGATACCGCCTCTCAGGCGACGATCTTCAGAGCGAGTAGCCAGGCCAGCATGGACCTTGATGCAGAGGGATTCGTTGCAGCCCGTCGCAAAAGAAAGCACAGCAGCCGCTCCGTTGAGGAGCCCGTGACCACCAGTGAGGATCCCCTGAGTATAACAGAAGCGATGCGTGAAATCCAGGGATTCTGCCTCGAGTCTGCAAATAAAATTGGCAAAGAACAAGCACACTACATACTTGCGAGGTTCACAACGGTCTCTGAGGTGGCGCAGAGACTGGTCGTGAAGAACTCTGTCCTTAAAGACAGAGTTTGTATCGGCCGAGGCCGGCCGCGGCTGGAGGTAGAACCCCCCTCCATTTTTGGGGGGTTAAACAACCATCTGCCTCCAGCGCCCCACTATCATGGGGGCCNAGATGTCCGGTTCATGAACCGGCATCTTCTTACGGTGGTGCCGGGCCGTACGCTTGATGGCATCAAGGGTGCGCGTCGGCGGGCCGACTATCGTCGGCTCGTCGCCGCTACCCTTGCTGACATCGGCGAAGCTGCTTCGTCTTCCTCCTAGGGAAGCGACTATCGCTCTGCCTCGGAGACATCGGCCTCCCCTCTGTAATAGTACGGATTAGGCCGTGCAAAATGCACCGTCCTTTCCACACTGTCGTGAGTCCGAGCCGCGTCAGAATTTTTCGGGTAAATTAAATCGCCGGTTTCCGAGGTGCGAAGACCCGAGTAAGAGAGAGGCAGGCGTGCGAATTAGAGAAGGATCGCTATGTCTCGTGCCGCGCAGACAATGTTTCGGTTTCTTATAGGTCTAAGCGTCGCTCGCTGATCGGGGCAAAAATTCCTAATCGAACTCGTGTTTCGATATCTCGAATGCTTTGAGATTCCTAAACAACTCTGACCGATGATTATTTAGCTGTTTTTACTCTGTAGTGATGGATTTATTTTGGATCGGAATTGAATTCTCAGATTGACGTTTGATCTCATCAGAGTACGCCAACTGTTCATCATCGAATCCGGATAAAAAGGATTCAAGGTGTGGGTACGATTGGGTTGACTTCCTAGTATTTCGGAATCCTATTAACTTCTTAATTTCTGTTTTTAAACAATTTTTAAATTTGCTTTGAATTAATTGATTCACTCCCTGGAGTATTGCTCTACAAGTGTTAATCTCAACTTAACGTAAGTTATCCAGCTTCGGATATCCACTGGTCTTAGGGTTTTGAGGATTCGAAAGGATACGTTGTTGTAGGTTCTTTGTTTTTGCACTTCTTTGTGCTCCGATTCTTCTATTCGACTGTGAAAGTCCGGCAGATCGAAGGCAATCTCAATGATTGAGTCCGAGCTGTCTTTCACAATTGTAAATAGTGATAGTTCCTGCTTCAGAGCTGTCTCATTAACAAGGCTGAAGGTACGGATCTACACTTTCTTTGTTTTCCTTTTTATGTGAACGTACTTCGATTGACTTCTGTCAATCGAAGGTTTGGCTCCTTTTCTTTCACTTTTCTTTGTCTTTTTCACGATCTAATATTCGTGTTTTTGGGAGATGCTGCCATAGCACAGTCCCAGGATTAGGTTTGAAAAGGATTTCGAATTTAGGTAGGCGACGGCTACCTCGATGGCAGAGATCGCTGGGATTGGGGTTTAATTCCTAGAATTCTCCTATAAATTTTATTTCATAAATAGTTCACCTCTGGCTGACTCCTGACTTTCTACCTTCTAAATCTATGTCCAATTGGGACCTGAACCTATTCTAACTTTATTAAATTTGGGAGATATCTCCATTTATTCTCCTTGCTATCTAACTCTGTTCTCTATGAGAACTTATCCTATTCTGTCTTTTAGAATTTTGCTTGGAGTCTCCTGGAGTCTCGCGGCCTCTCCCTATTCCTAGGCTTTCTCCTACTTCTCGCCCTTTTCGCATCGCCTAATTCTTCGGTTCTTGCGCACGCGTCGATCGCCGTCGATTTCGCTCTCGCGCAGGCGCTCCCAATTCGCCCCGTTACACCTCCTTCGTCGTTGTCCCGCGCGCGATCCTCCGGACGTTGGTCTGGTCTAGCCCTGGACATTCCCACCGCGATTCGGCAACTCATGCCGGTCGTGGGGATTGTCGGGGGCTGGAACCACGACACTCTGATCGCCCTCGCCGAGCGTGCCTTGGCCGGGGCCGACGTATCGGATGGTATCGCGCGCTGGATTGAGGACTCATTCCCGGTTGCTCCTCCACCGCCTCCGCGACCTCGGGATGAGCAGCCGCCTGCAAGCCGGAGACATCTCAGGCGCTTGGAGTACGCCCGCACGCAGTGGTTGTTCCGGATGGACATGACGCGAGCCGTCCACAACATCTTGGACGGCGAGGGGGACGAGGCGAGAATCCCAGATGTCCGGGAAATGGCCCGGCACTGGGGTACCTTCGTGGACCAGCCGTCGCTTCCACAGCATCCGATCGCGCCCGTGCCCCCGGCGCCGACTTTGGCCGGCGGTTGGG
>NW_019395621.1:0-3645 GCF_000612105.2 Orussus abietinus
GTAATTCGTTACCATACAAGTGTGGCGGCGTTACCGACGGCATATCTTAGTAGACGCAGCCTATCCAGACAGCGCTGCATTTATTAGGGCCCCTTTTTTATCGACACCATCCCAGACCTAGGGGCCGATTCGGAGTTGCTTATCGGCTTTCACATCACCTTAAAGGCCCATACATTAAAAATTGATTTATACTCCTTTTGATTATTTGATATCCTCTTTGAGTAATTCATCTGTTACGTCTGGGATTAAGAGAAAAAAAAAACATTCGATATAAACATGCTCAATATAATTTTATTAATCAATGATTATTATCTCGGGTGCTTTCTCGGGGGTGTGAGTTCTGAGGTTGTTTAGGAAAATGGAAATTCGTGAGAAAGGGAAGCCGCACAAAGGCTTCGCGCGCTCCTTCACGATTAAGGGAAAGGAAAGAAGGAAATTCGTGAGGAAGGGAAGCCGCACAAAGGCTTCGCGCCCTCCTGCACGATTTAGGGAGGAGAAGAATTTCGTGAGAGGAAGGAAAGCTGCACAAAGGCTTCGCGCCCTCCTTCACGATTAAGGGAAGGAAAGAACGAAATTCGTGAGGAAGGGAAGCCGCACAAAGGCTTTGCGCCCTCCTGCACGATTAAGAGAAAGAAGAACAGAATCTGGGAAATGGGAATCTGTGAGAGATAGAAACCTGTGGGTCCTCTCAGCGAGTCCTACGCGGACTTATCCTTATTGGTGTGAAAGGAAGAAAAAGAAAAAAAGGGGTTTCATTTACAAGGTTTATTAATTGAAAAGGAAATAGGTTTACAGATGTGTGGTGCGCGCGCGCGCGCGTGTGTGTGTGTGTGTATTTCTAAATACCTTAATATGTTCTTGGAGCAGGATCTTCGAGAAAAACAATTCGCCGCGAATGGACTAACTGTCCTTAATCGAAAATGTCGTGAAACGGACTGGAGCGAAATCGCGTGAGAATTTTGATGAGAATTATCGTCAAACAACTTGAGAGTCGAGTGAGTATCTCTGAGAGTGAATCTAGAGAGTCCGTGAATGAATCTGTCGCTCGCTGCTTAAACGCTAGTTTTTATATGTTTTCCACCCCCGACGTTTGAGGCCCAAAATTCGGGTAGAGGTAGAAGTCAAATTTCTATTAGAAGAATTTGGAGTGGTGGGAGTTGGAAAAATTGTTAATTGGGTAAAATGTATAAGAGTGGGATTTGGAGGGTTCTAGTTGGAGGAGTTGGCTTGGAGTAGGGAAATTTAGGAAAAATGTTGTTAGGAGAGGGAGTTTGATGTTCTTTTCTAGGAAGACTGAATGTTAAGGTTTTGAACCGAATTTATGGCCTCGCACGTGCAGGGGTGGTGTCGGTTATCGCGGGGGTCCCTTTTCCCTATCTTAGACTTTATGGGTCTTCAAGTGCTGGGACCCCGCTGTCTTACTCGCTATTTCCCGGGGTCGGCGGGTCGCGGGACCGAAACAGAGTGGCCCTCGGTTGCTTGAGTCTAAACAAAAAATGACATCTTTNTATTTATTACAAACGCACGCGCAGGGAGCGTTATATGGGACGTAACACATCCAATTAGACTGATCAATTTGTATAGTGCCTGGATGCAGCAAAATAATTGACGGTTTGAAAACAATTTTCATTCAAATCAATATTAATAAAGCATGAGTTTACACTATATTTCTGTTATTTCTAGTAGTCAAGATAAGGATCTTACCTTATCTTCCATTACATTCTTTCAGTTTCTATTCACGGCTCCAATAACAACATATTATTTCATTAATTACTCTTTCTTTATATGAAACTGTATTTAATGTTAGTGCTAGCTGTAACTTTCTAATCTTTCCTTCCACCTGGTACATTTTCATTTTTTTCTAGTCTTATCCGACCATGTAGGGTTTGGTACTTTGTTAAATCAGTGATAAATTAGTATCGTTGACCTCTAATTTGGAAACTGCATCTTATAGCATTCCTTTCTTATGAGCTTATGGTAAATGATGAAGTAATATTTTGATATGAATCTGACGTATCAAATAAATCTGCTAATGCTCCGGCAATGTGTTCTTCTTTTGAGGATGTCGCTTTTTGCTGGTACGTTCTTAGTTGAGTTTTAGCTCTTATTACATCACCGCTTTTTTCAGGCAGAACGTGTTCCTAAAAAAGAAGAAACGAGAACAGGAAAAAGGAAATTTTGCAAAAAAAAATGGATAAACAGCAACTTTAGCCTTTACTCTGTGGTCTAAATTTTACCGAAAAGAATCTACCTTGAATTGTTTCATGTATCCAGATAGGTCTTCCATATAATCTTCAATTTCCTCCCATAGAACAGGTAGTTGGGACATGTCCGTGTAAATGGCCACATGACAGAGAGTTAGGCATAACTAAAGAGCAAGAAAACTGGTCTTAGAGGGCAGTATAAAATAAAGCAAGAAAACTAGTTTACGTAACGATTCATTAGAATGTGTGACTATCGTATTCCATATAGTCACATTAAGGTGATATGAAAGTGTGATATATACTGTGACGGGATAGATTTTATCACCACCCGAGGGATACCTATTGTTCACAAGTGGGCCCTGCGTCCCAATGTCCTCAATTAGAGGAGAGATTTGCCTTGCTAAATAGAATAAAATAAACTGCAAAATTAAAGGGTAAATCACAATTCGGTTTATTCACTCGAGAGAGATTTCGATTGTAAAAGAGGATAGACAGAATCGATTTTAACAATAAGCCGAACGGCTAAAACCCGACACTAATGCGGTGAATAAGGAAATCCAAAAAGGGCTTTTTGAAAGGATTATTCCGAAAAGAAAATTAACAAATAGCCGAAAGGCATAACCAGACATAATTTCGGAAAATTAACGTGCGCGCTGCAAGCGCGTCGACAAGAAGTTAATTAGCTCTCAACAATATCGCGAAAACCAAAAAGAATTATAAAACTAATACATATTGGAAGGTAAGGAAGGTACGGGAATATAAGGTAATAAGGGAAATAGGAACGCTCGCCACCTATATAAAAGGAGCTACAAAATCAAAATCCTAAGACGAGGCTGCCGAAAAATAAGAACATTACAGGCAACAAATAAAGGTAAATAGTTAACGAAGGAACCCGCACTTTCCTGAAATTATAAGGTTCGGCATGGACTTTTCTTCCGACAGGAAGATTGTAGTGGAACGAGAGGAACTTTAAATCTTACGAGTCGCGAACTTAAAGGAGATAGCTCGCAGCAGGGACTTAGAACAAATCCAAAGAGGGAAGGTAAGTCGAACTATCTGTAGGAATTTTAATAAAAAAGACTGGAAATAAAATACTATAAGCGAGTTACCATAATATAAATTGCCAAGATAATAAAAGACGAGATATGAAATCGAGGGATATTGCGGTAAAATATACGCGAACCGAATTTGTTCTAAAAAGGGAACATTCCCAAGTGTCCGCCTTCAATCTTACTTAGTTTCATATATATTGAAGAACACAAAAATCTAAGAGACACGTGTTTCTTTTTATATCTGCAATGGTCCACAATTAAGGGGTGAAACAACCCGCCAAAGTTTAGCGAAAAATCGGTTTTTTAAAATATTTTTCGCAGGAGCAGTGGAGGGATTTCAACGAAACTTTGCATACACGTATTCTGTATAAGGACGGTGACAACACAAT
>NW_019395622.1:0-3459 GCF_000612105.2 Orussus abietinus
CTGCGGAATTCCCTAATTTCCCCACCTCAGCACAACGCACAGGTTAGCGACATGACGAATCAAGTTACATCCGCTTAACAACGGCAAGAGTCACCAAACCCCAGACGATGGTACCGACTCAGAAAAAAAAAGATGAAAATTACACATACGACAACCACCAACTAACCTTCCCCCTACTAACCCTCGTCATACGAAAGTCCCCGCCAATCTCATCTATCCCTATCTTATATATATTCCTTTTTTATTGTCTCTCCCCCTTCCCCTCTTCCTTGTTTTTGCTATTTTTTTTCCTTTCTTTCTCTTTTCTCTTCTTTTCTCCCCCTTTTCTTTCTCTTTTACTTTTCCCCTTTCCCCTTTTCTTAAAATAACGGAAGGACCAAGGAAAATGAACATAGGCAGAAACCCAATTTCTGGTATAGACATATATATTGTTACATTAAAACATAAAACTAAACATAAACCTAATCCCAATTCTCCACGGGTGGATACCCCTCGAATAATTGGTACACCCCCAACTCCTCCGCATCCTCTTCATGGAACTGCTCATTCCACCAACGATTGATCCGCCGGTTCGCTCGCAACATCGATACTACGTATCGGCACGCCCACCGGGGATCTCCCTGTGAAAAATAAAAAGGGAGAATTAGGAAAACCTTATTCGATTTAACAACATATATATCTATATAACAAGCAAGCTCGACCCTTACCGTATGGATCAATTCCATCACGTGGTCCCGAACCTGGCGGTTGATCAATCTCCACCTCCAGCGCCGCTCTCCTACAGCCAACACACATCTTCTCCCTTTTCGCCGGCCATATCCAACTCTTTGTTTTTTCCTTCCTCTCCAAGCTTCTTCACTCAACGGACAATTGCCGAATAAACCGCGACCACGATGACCAAGCCGCGCACCTCTGATTCCCCGAATCAGCGTTTTTCGTAAAAGACTCCCCACTTCAAATCAACTCGGCAGAACACTCACCACCACTCATCCGTACACTCACCTCCACACAATAGACATAAGTGAATTTTCAGATTGACGCGAACCACACTAACACGAGCAAGGATGCATGTCTGGACACTTCTTTTCACACTGGCCCACCTAGCCACGGGACTCATCGAAAACTCTGGATACAAGACGATGCCCATCCGAAAATCCCCAGGAATTTATTTCGAAAAAATTCAGGAAATCCGGACCTTCCATGTCCGGTGGCGTCTGGTCACCGCAATTGAAATTGACGCCCTTCTGGTGAAACGGACACAAATCGACTCTCATATAAAGGAAGCCGGTGACCAGTGCCGAAAGGCCAACGTCACTTTCTGTGAGGCCAGTGAATGGACTCTGCGTATCAACGCACTCATGAGTGATACGCAGAAGTATGTAAATCTACTTAAAAACCTGATCCCGGAAATGTCAACCTCGAACAGACGTTCCAAACGCGGAGCTCCGTTATCCTTCATCGGGACCATTAGCAAAGTTCTATTCGGCACCCTCAGTTCTAAGGACGCCGAATATTACAACCAGCAATTAAATCAGCTAGAGACGGACCAGACCCATCTCTCGCAGATCATAGAAAACCAAACCCATATCGTAAAATCTGAATTCCAAAACATTCACCAACGATTAGACAATTTAACATACGAGACCAATAGATACTTTATAATCACGAAAGGAATAGCGGGAGAACTAAATCAACAAAGCCTCGAGAAACATCGAGAAGCATATAGAACCTCCGTATGGCACTGGATAACCGCCCTAGGAAGTCTGGTCCAGGAGTACCGTTCCGGAATCTTGTTGATAACAGACGCAGTCCTCTTTGCCCGGCAAGGAATCTCACACCCCGCAATCCTATCTCCGGAACAACTAACAAAATCAGTCAACTTAATACAAGCCAGTTCACCCTTGGAATTTCCCCTATCAACCCAAGAACTCCTAGCAGGCTCCCTCAATCACATAGCGGAAATCCAAACCCAATACCAAAACAAACGATTAATCCTCATCTTGACCTTCCCCCTCCTCGACAGAGACCCATTCCACTTATACAAAACATATCCAATTCCTACTCAACAATCCTACGGAACAACGACCCCGATAGCAGCTTACGTTCTTCCCAAAACACCCTATATAGCCCTTTCTGAAGATCAAACCTATTTCTTTACACCAGAGGATCAATACATCCAACAATGCCTTCCTCACCGTCAACAACTCCTATGCGAACTCACCATCACCCTCCACAAAATCGAATCATCCACGAGCTGTGAAGTTCAATTGTTGATCCAGCCGCAGGAAATGGATTGGAAGGTTTGCGACCTTAGACTCACAACCCCTGGAGCCACGTACTGGCAAAAGCTGGTAACATCCAACAGCTGGCTCTATGCCGCCATAAAACCCGACACCCTAACGATCCACTGCCAGAATAAAATCACAGGCATGGAGGAAATCAAGGGACAGGGGATCTTGCAATTGGCCCCCGGATGCAGGATGATCAGCCCAACCACACGGCTAACAGAAACCAGAGAAATCTCCACCAACACATCCTATCACTACACACCATCAATACTGCTGAACCTCACATCGATTTCCGGACCAGTAGCCGAATCCCACCAAATAGCCATCGATCACTTAGCCAAGGAACTTACCCTCGGCAGCACCAACCAAAATTGGGAGCACGGCAAGAACGGAATGGCCCTATCACGATTGGAAGCCGAAGCTCACAACATCCAAACCCAACATCAAACTCGACTCCATCACCAGCTCACAACCTACCTACCGGTAGGAATTTCAATTCCCACACTCTTTATCGTCCTCGCGGGACTCGCGTGCCTGTTTTTCCGACGATGTCCATTGGCGAGGTCACCGCGCCAAACACCGCCAGACCACCGAGAGAACCCCCCGCGCTCACAAAATGTATCTCTCCACGCAGTCAATTCATTTCAAACCCAATTCCTTTGTCAACGCCCGCACCCCCGACGAATAGAATGATGGCCATCTTACCGATCAGTAGCATAGACACGGCACTTTAGCTCACCGTCTGGTTCTGCCAAACCCTGTAATACCCGATCAACCATGTCAGATCACACTCATCAACATAGAAATTAAAAGAGGAGAAATTCCCATTCTTGAAATATCTGACGCATTTACCATTAACCCACATGGTTGATCGAGTAAAAAGCAGCCCTAGGTTGACACCCTTGAAAGCACCATCCATCAGATGATGTTTCATCTAAGAGGGGAAGTGTTACGTGGACACTACTTACGAAATAATCGCGACCCGGTAAATCGGAAGGTAGCCATGGAATTCCATAAATTAGCACGCGATTTTGCCATACGCTTGCGAAATGAGGTCCCACTCGACCTGACTAAGATCGCGCCACCGACCCAAGTAGACCAGGTCGCGATCAACCGGGCCCGAATGCATCGTGATGACGCTGCAACATGTCCTCCACCCCTGCAAACGCCG
>NW_019395623.1:0-3570 GCF_000612105.2 Orussus abietinus
TCTTCAGGTTCTACAGGTTCTTCAGCCACACTGGCCAACCCCCACTCGTGCGTTGTTCCACCGGATATTATCCTTGACGGTAAGTACTTCCCTGGTATAGTTCTTGAAATGTTTATAATATTTTTCTGTTACCATTTGTTCAGGAGTTATTATTACTCACATTTTCTGACGTATAGGTTTGTCTTTTTTCCACAAAACTACTTATTTTATACAAATTATTCACTTTATTTGCGACAGCTACTAATTGACCCTCTCTAGTATAAATCTTTGATGTATTTCCAATTGATACTATTTTGTTCTTGTCGGCAACTTTCCCGAAACTCATTAAATTTCTATCTATTTCTTTTACGAAAAATATATCTTTAAGTTTTACTTCAATCTCGTTGTGATTTGTTAAACCAACCCTACCAAAATTTACTATTATCTTAACAGCCCTCAGTCGACATTATTTACCCATAGNATCTTTAAGTTTTACTTCAATCTCGTTGTGATTTGTTAAGAATGTAGTTATTACATCACCTACTTTCGTTGCCTTTAATATCCTACCATCCCCTATTTTCACATTAACTGGATTCTCTAGTCCCTTTACTTTTACCAAATATTTTTCATCATTTATAATGTGGTCTGTACACCCGCTGTCTAACACCCATTCTAATCTATTTTCACAACTATTTATTTCTATATTGTACCCTGACCTAGAGACTACCTCTGTGGTGAACGTAAGCCTGTCTTGATCCGCGTTCTGACGATCTTGACGTTGTTGATTTCCGTCTCGTCCTCGTTGACCTGTACCTCGACTTCGGTGACTACCGCTACCTCTGCTATAGGCGCTGCTTTCTTGCTGTTGCTGGGGCTGATAACGCGTTCCTCCTTGCACTTGCTGCTGTCCCCATCCTCTCGTCTTTCTTCAGGAGGTTCCTGCTTTGTTTTGGCTCGTACATTCGAATTGTAGATGCCCGTATTTTCCACACTTGTAACACGTTCGGTCCCTCTTCTTTTCTGTCTTGAACACGTTTGAATTTCCTGCTTTATTTTTCGTGTTTAGATTTTCATCCCTCTCTTTATCTTCATACATTTTAATTTTATTAATTACGTAATCAACTATTTGATCTTGTTGTGGTAGTACATCAATTAAGTCTCCAATATGGCTTAACGAACTTGGTAGTGTTCTTAACATATAGTTTAGTTTTTCCTTTTCGTTCACTGTACCACCGGCATTTTACAATTCAATTATTAACTTTTCAAAATCACTGTAAAATTCACTTGTTTCCGTATAGTCACTCAATTTTATTTTCTCCAGTTTGTTTCTTACGCAAATCTGTAAAGCTGTTGATTCACGCAAATATAGTTTATCGAGTCTCTGGATTATTCCATAACTCGTTGTTTCTTCACTTATTAATTCCATTTGTCTATTAGACAAAGCACTGTATATGTAGTTCATTGCTTTCAAATCAGCATCACTCCACGTGGCTTCATTTCCGCCTTCGGCTCTCTCTCGTTGAATCACCTTCTCACATTTTTTCATTTTCAAAAATACCATAATCCTTCTTTTCCAAGTACTATAGTCGTTACCATCGAACACTGGTAGCATCATTTTGAATTCCACCGCCATTTCGACTCGTCTGTTTTCACTTCTGTAATCTTCAAATGTTCTTATCACCTTTCCCAAAAGTATTATTATCCTTAGAATTTCCACAAATTGTCGCTTGGATTTTTCTAGCTTCCGACTATCTTCGCTTTCTTCGGTAATTTCTACTTGCTCTTTTAAATCACTTTTCGAGTTACAACCACGTGTTCCCATCACCTCTCAGGCGAACGTTTTCGAACATGCCTTGCCACATAATCACCTTCCTCGTACCGCGGAACCACGCTCTGCTACCATGTTCAGATCCAGGGATGAAGGTAGTACGAGGCAAGGTGTGGGAGGAGAAATCTACTATCTCTTAATTCCTTAATTCTCTTCTTCTTTATTTGAGTTACTCTACTCGAGAGCCTCTCGTGGTCTACCTCGCATCGACTCTTCCCACTCGCATGACCGCGTTTTTCACATTTCTCCCCACCAAAAATGTAATATTATCATAACAATATTAACTTGCCGTCACTTGGATTGCAACACTGATGATTCTTATAAAATCAATTTTACTGGAGCCAAGAAATTTCCTTAGCAAAGAACATTTAGATTGCCGCAAGTAATTAATTTCTCCTGGAAAGTACATTTTTCGCTCTGGGCATACGTGTTACATAAACGTCCATACGCATATACATTTCATTAATTAATAAAGCAGTTATCTCTTCGTGAAAATAGAAATGTTATTACTGCCGCTGCGATTATTCTTCGTTTTTGTTTGCTCTTCCGAACTCGCATTTGATCGCTGTAAAAGTAGAAACATTGCATAGCGAAACAAACATCGATTGTAACATGATATTCTTGCGAATTTCCAGCGTCACCCATGTCTGAAATGGCACACGTATGTAGCATTATTTATCTATAATGAAAATTGCAGAGGTTTGACGTTTATATGTAATGGGAGCATGTGGTCTCATATATGTCCATGTATGTATATATTGTGACGTGGTATATTTTTGCCACCCCCCGGCGACCCCAAATTTCGGCCGACATCTCTTTTTTTTAGCATTCTTTGCTGCAGAGTCCGAGGTCCGACGGTCACCGATCAGGGGGAGAGGGAGAGAATGCCTAATTAATAATCCATTAGTATTTTGTTACAGCCTAATTTAGCGATCCGCGGGAACTCTTCCCAATTTCCTGTGAGGAATCATTCATTTGTTGCTTTTTTTTTTAGTTCCCGGGCGTACTCTCGAGCACTCGCAGATATTCGGAATGAATATTTGGCGAGGTGATCGAGAACTCGCCAAATCTCTGTATCGCGTAGCGCGGCTCCGGTCGCTAGGCCGGAGTGTCAACATCGGCGACCTCTCGGAGGTCGCGCTCGCGCGCGCGCTACCGCTCGTCGCCCCGGCTGGAAAGAAAGAAGCCGTCGAGGAAGCCTCGGCGGCCAGGAGCATCAGGACCGAGCTCATCAGCCGCGGTGCCACGGCCCGTTCATCGGTTCCACCCGGAGGGCAAGTCGGCCCTGCTACACCCCCTGGTGGCCTTGCCTGCGGGGACGGGCCGCAGACGGGCCCTGGAGGCTCGGGTGCGGCCGTCCGCAGGGGCAGCAAGACTACCCGGCCAGAAGCCGGACCAGGAGGCAGGAGCTTTAGAGACCCTGGCTGCCACCGACGAGGCGAGGCGTGGATGTTACGCCCTCGCCAGAGTACCCGGGGCTTACCCAAGGGTCCGTTCCCGGGTGAGCCAGGATATCCCGGAGGGGAAAACATAGGGGGCCCAGAGGATCGGGACCCGATGAACCACCGCTCGGCACGGCCGTGGCATCGCCGGCGGCTCGACGTGCGCCAGGCGCGCAACGCCGTTGCCCAGCAACCGCGCACGGAGATCGCGCCGCCGCAACCCCCTGAGTAGTAGGAAGTGGCCGGTTCTGGACAGATTAGTATGCGTGCACACGTACACGGACACACACACATGCGCAGCGCCGGCCTATGCGTGTGAGT
>NW_019395624.1:0-3437 GCF_000612105.2 Orussus abietinus
TGCCGAAGCGGCCCCTTAAGAAGAGGGCAACTACGATGGCCTTCCATTCTTTCGAATGGACAGTCATCAATTTTTTTGGCCACGTTATCCCTCACATTTTTTCTCTATGTCATCTTGCCGGGATTGACTGGGAAGAGACGGCGAACAATCGTTTTAATTATTATTTGTCAAGTCTGCGTTTAAATGAATTTTTGCATACTCAGTCATATAAGAATCACCAGCTCAGTAAATTTAACGAGGTCGATGTTAATTTCATATGAAATGTTTTTCAATGTAAATTTAACGACCATTAATGTTATTGACTTGTAGTAACTTATTCGCTGTCTAGTCCCAATCTTCCTAGTTTTTTTTTTATTGTTGTTCTGTCTCGCCTGTTCTCTTGTGCCCCTTTCCAGGTTTAGGTGGATCATTCAACAGAATCCATTTTTTTTTACGTCATCATGGAGGTGTCATGCGTCATGAAATCATCAGGTAATTCATTGCCGAAGAGCTTGACTGACTTGTTGGTAATTAATGTTAAAATGATAATTAATTAATTTTATGAATATTTCTTACAGTGCACCCTACAAACATCGATTTGCATCCAGAAGCACACCTTAATAGTTCAACGTATGAACTTTTGTTCATCATCGGACGTGTTTTTTAATTTGCACATTTACACAACGTTTACAGATATATTGGACAATAGTTTGCGGTGACGGGTGACTTGCTGCCACCAATATGCAGATTTTTTCCAGGTCCTCTTCCTGTTCGGGTCCTCGAAGTCCACGTGAACAATGCCGAAGCGTTCACTGTAACATAATAAAATACAATGCTTCATTTGCATATATGTATCATTGCGTATGTGTATCTTGTAGGTATAACAATATCTAAATTATTAATTTTTATATTTACCTGTAGCCTCTCTCCCACTCAAAATTATCCAAGATTGACCACAGATAGTATCTCTTAACATTCACGTGATGATCATTTATTGCCAGCAGCATGCTTTTAATGTAATCATGGAAAAACTGAATTCTATCAGGATCATTGGTGTCACCCAAATCCGACATTCCATTTTCCGTAATATATATAAGCGGATTTTTGTAATCACGTGAGATCCTGATAAGACTGTCACCTAAACTTTGCGGCACTTGCTGTAATAAAATTTCGAAACATTTTAATTATTAACAAAACGGATCTAACAATAAGAGTTCCGCAAATGTTGCATATTCTTTCTTACTGTACAAGATGGTCGCTTTTATTTATTCTAGATCCATTTTTTAATAACTTTTCCTTCATGCCCCACGTTTCCAAAGCTTTTGTTTGAAAGCTCTTGACTTTTTTGTTTGACTACTCGGGGTATACCAATATATAAAGTATATAATATAATATAAAATACAATATATAATATAAAATACCAATATAAAAAGAATTCATTTCTTCGATGTAAACCTTCAGTTATAATTAATTTTGGATCGATGGATGTTATAAAGTCAAATTTGAATATTTTCCTCTTCATGTTCCCCTCAAGAGTCAAAATTCGTCGGTGTCAGGAAGCTTTCCAAATTATTTCAATGATTCGAGGTAAAATTTAATTTTGTTTTTCGATGTAAACCTTCAGTTACAGGGTATGTAAACATGTATATAAATTTCCGACGATTTTTATCAGTGTATATAATTTACTCACATAAAGCCAATTGGAGGCAGTAGGCTTCCAGGACGGATCGAAACTTTCAGTAACTCCTTGATCTCGATAATATGATGGATCAGGACCAGTTGTACCAAATTCAACGAGATGTGCCGTGTAGTAATTCATCCCCAAAAAGTCAGCTGATCCCCTGCTCGAAAATAAGAAATAAGGTGAAGTGAAACACGTCGAGGAACTCAATCAGTTCCTACCCCTCATGAAATTTCATTTTTGTACCAAATTTCAAAAATGCCAATAAATAAATTTAAAAAAAAATGAAATCTTGAATATCGGGGCCTTCTTTATAGTCGCCACATTCGCATTGTCAAGTTTGAAGGTTCACCCTCAGTTCTAATAAGAGTTTCATAAACAAAACCCCCTTCACGCCACATTGACTTCACCTTAAGTGTAACATTAACCACACTAAAGTACAAATAAATGATTTTAAATCCCCGAAAAATGTAATTCCTCGATCTCAACGACAATGGCACCATTACCTGATAGAATCGATCCACTCCTGAGAGAAGACCGGAAGTCTGGATTTAGTAAATCCTCCCTCCTCGCTTTTATTAGCGAGGATTTCTTTCATCAATTTGGGGTAGTCACCCTGTTCGGAAAATATCGGGCTCAGCTGCCAGCCATTTTTAAACTGATGAGCAATTTCCGCGGCATCTCGATCCTCCTCGGTTTTAGGATAGAATCCCCCGACGTTTATGACGATACCGACGTCGCCATTTTGGAGGGACCTGAACTCCTTGTCGTATATGTGGTATGCTTTTGCGTGGGCTTTCAGCATATTGTGCATGCAAAGGTAATCACCGATTCCGTTGAGCACTTTTCCGGGAGCTTGCGCGCCTTCGGCGTAACCACTTATGCAAACCGAATCCGGCTCGTTAAGGGTGGCGAATAATTTCACTTTTGGCCCAAATTCATGGAATACCACCCTGGCATAATCGCCGAACCAGTCTACCATCAATTCGTTCGTCCAGCCGCCCAGATCTTCCAGGATTTGGGGGTGGTCCCAGTGATAGATGGTGATAAGAGGCTCGATGCCTTTGGCTAGAAGCGCGTCTATTAATTTGTGATAATAGGCTATGCCATCTTGGCTGATCTTGTTCGCGAATCCAGTTGGAAGAATACGAGACCAGCTTAAGGAGAAACGGTAGGATTGAAACTGTGGAAAGAAAAAATGAGGATTCATTTGTTGACTTCCAGAAACTCGGTAGTGTCAGACGGTGGTCTACGTACTAACTGGATATATGATACATTGTGTATTACATTAATTTTATCTGTTTATCGTGCTAAATATTAATTATGTGTAAAAATGGTTTATACAAAAGTTGTAGACCGATTCAAAATGCAAATATTATTACCTACGACTTTTTCTCGTATGACTAACTGTATCTGAGAAAAGTGCGAAAAACCTGACATGGTTTTTCGAATTCTTCTCGGAAACAGTCGTACAAGAGAAAGTCCAAAATCCGTACAAAACAGTTTATCGTGTAAAGTATTAATTATGTGCAAAAATGGTTTATACAAAAGTTGTAGACCGATTCAAAATGCGCATATTATTACGTACGACTTTTTCTCATATGACTGACTATTTCTGAGAAAAATGCGAAAAACCTGACATTGTTTTTCGAATCTTCTCGGAAACAGTCGTACGAGAAAAAGTCTTAGGTAATAATATGCGCATTTTTTACAATCGATTTTTACAACCTGATATGCTCCCTCTTCCAGCTCTTAAAACGTAGAAGAAAGAGATTAA
>NW_019395625.1:0-3954 GCF_000612105.2 Orussus abietinus
ATTTAAAACTGGACTCACCACAGAAGGAATTTTATACATTGACTCAAACATTATATTCCTTTATGTTAGAATAATCATTATAAGGAGAATAAGCAGTTGAAAATATTCAGTTATTATAGTTTTTCAGTGATACTGTACATTAACCATAAAACTGTACTAGTACTTTCCGATAAAACGAGCTTAAATCGAATCTTTATCGTATATTCATTGTAATGGTTTAATATTAAGTTTGCACTTAAAAGCAATAACTTGTGCACCTTGGACAGGAGGCACTTGANTAGTTTTTCGGTGATACTGTACATTAACCATAAAACTGTACTAGTACTTTCCGATAAAACGAGCCTCATGAGCTTACTATCACGGTGTCCAATGTAAAAGTGACTTCCACCTTCACCCAATTGGAATATTACGTTTCCCAGAGCTAGGAGACCCTTATTTATATTAACGCCCTCTTTGAATCTTTCTCCTGTGGCCTGAGTCTTTTTACTGCGTTCCGATCCTGCTAGGTCGACAAGGTGAAATTTCGCAGTTGTCGCAGTATTGCTGCAATATACATAAAATTTACAATTTAGAAAAAGAAAATATCAATCCTTTATCGGTTACTTAATTGTGCTTACGGATCATCTCTTTTCTGCTGGTAAATAGTGATGGTAAAAATTGCGTGACTACGACTGCTACACGCATTCATTGCCGTTGCTCCAGTCGCTCGACCCAAAGAACCTTGTGTTAAGCATTGCAGAGTTTCTTCAGCATTTGTAACATTGACTTCCGTTAACCCTGCAACCTTAACACCTTTTGAATCTTCTCTGATATCCACTATACATTGGTTGCGTTGCTTTTTTGATAACAGATGGTATAATTGTTCTTGGTACAGTTCCATGAAATAAACGGTTACGTTAGAAATCCAGTCTTGCTTCGAATTAATTATAGCAAAAATATCTTGCACGGCTCTGGGAATAACCCCTGGCTGTTCCCCATGGACATAATTCGTGCCCATTGAGTGTGTTTTCCCACTTCCGGTTTGTCCATAAGCCAGAATTGTTACGTTATATCCTACAAATAAGTAATGTAATATTTTATGCAAGTTTCTTATATCTGTATACTTAATATCTATGGAAAAATTTGGCAAGTAAATGCATACCTTGGAAAACATTTTTCACCATATCTTGAATAGCGGTCTTATAAAAAGAATCCTGTTCAACCTCTGGCGCAAATACATAGTTGAACGTGAAGGCTTTTTCAGTCCCTCTTACTTGAATCTGTGATTCTTCAGGAATTACCGTGAGACACGTTTGGCATCCTTTCTCAATTTCTGTCCGAACCAGTGGTCGGATGCGGATGGCCACACGAATTGTATCCTCGCTCAT
This sequence comes from Orussus abietinus, assembly GCF_000612105.2. Classification (NCBI taxonomy): domain Eukaryota; kingdom Metazoa; phylum Arthropoda; class Insecta; order Hymenoptera; family Orussidae; genus Orussus; species Orussus abietinus. Next base: position 1,368 of record NW_019395625.1, read on the forward strand.
CTATAACAGTTTTAATTGATACACACATTTATTAATAATAACACATCGTGTGTAGGTCACGTTACATTTGTTTTTGAGGGGGAAAGCCTTGCATGTAACCATAAATGAATGTCAATAACACTAGTTCAATTTTGTATCACTTTGTATACCTTTCGTTGCAGTTTTCGTCTTATTTTTTAACAAATAAACAACGTCGCAGAAAATGATATCGAGTACCAACGAATGTGTGAGATACGATTAGGAATGTATGATAAAATCGAGAATGATATAACATAAAAAATAGAAAAATTATTAAACATTGGTAAATTTACCCCACGGGATAAATTGTCCCGATCTCCCCTATTCTAGCGCACTTCCGGTCCGGGAGCGACGATGCTGATTACCGGGGGCGCCGAAAAAATATAACTGGAATTGCCATCGTACCATATGTAATGATTACAATGAATAAAATTATAATTAATACGTATTCTAATGAAATGAATAAAAATGTATATAATACCATTACAGCTTAGAGACGTGCCTGTACAACTTGAATATGTAATTGGAGAAAATTATGAAAGACGTGCACGGTCTCAATTTATACTAGTTTACGAAAGGAATGCTTCCTAATGGTGAGAAATTTGAAAATGTTTGACATGAAGTTGATATCATAAACGATGTTTATTTATTAATAGTTCAAAATTTGTTTAACTACCAATAAAATAAATTTGTTCCATTGTCAAGAAATAAAACCAAATGGAATACCGGCTCTCACATATACTTGCTATTAGTGTGGCGCCGACGCACACATACTCAACGCTTCGACCTGTAGCTTGGCGCTTGGCTGGTGGAAACGCGCGAAGATTTTTAGGAGCGATCGCACTCACACAGATTCACTGCATGTGAGTTCCATACGTGACACCAGCGCGTGCCCGATGCTCCGCGCTCGTCGCTTCGAAACAACAATGTACTTTAAACTCATTGTTTTCAACTTTCGCCGACTCGTGCGATCCACGTCGTCCACGACTCGCGTATTCGGTGTTTACCGATGTATTGAAATTTTACTAATTACCATCGTTTGACCGTGAACCGGAATATTTCAGGACAAATGTTTTGCAATAAAATTACCTATGTAGGGGACAAATATTTCAATTGAAGGATTTTATCATCCGAGCTCATTAATTCATTCTCAAAATGATTATTATAATTTAAATTTTTGCAATGAATGAGATAACGGTAGCAACGTGAGTAACTAAATAATAATACTAACGATAAGAAAGATTGATACTGTTATCTTATGGTACGATTTTAATTAATTTCACGTTACTTATTAAAGTCACCTTATGGACGGTGAAACAAATAATGAAAAGCTGAACTCATAATAAAAAATTACATAACTGTAACGTGTTTCGTGCGATTGCTATCAACTGTAAAATGTGCCGAAAAAAGTATGCGTAAAAAACCGTACCCACCCGTCCCGTCCGTCAGGATTTGATCTTGTGACACGTACGTTACACCTGACGTCATACCGACTACATCGAACTATGTTGTTGGGTATCTCATTCCATCTAGGTTTTGTGTGTTCTCTACGGAACATTCATAATTTTTTTATTCATTTCCAAACTTATATAAATTATATCTACAGTATAACTTAACTCTCGAGCACTCACGTTGTAATTTTGCCTGTATCATTTGCAGATGAAGTAAATGAGGTAAGTGAAGGGTAAAGTCAAAAAGGGCGCCATGAGTGTTCTTCCCTTACCGTCAAATGCGAGCAGTGTTGGTAAGCGTAGGTAAGCCTAGAGTTCGACAATACTCGGTAACATTAAATTGGAGAAGGTAACTGTGAAACATACCGTAAGTTACCGGGAACATTGAGAATTTAAGAGAACGTTAATTTTGTTATTTATACTTTAGGTTTCTTCGTTTAAATAACTTTTTTTTTCAATCAACTTCAAAGTTCAACCTAAAGAGTAATAATTACTATTAGAAAATATTGATTATTGGGTCGTATTTACCTCCAGCTAAAAATATTCACGTATCTACAACTTCACGGAAAATTCCATGCGATTTGTTTCAAATGACCTAATATTTCATTCTGCGACGAGGCGAATGGGAGGTTTTGAATGGCTACGGAGAACGTACAACGGAAATTCCCCTCTACGATGTTTCTCTATAGCTAATCGAAACCAGAGATGAGTTGGGAGATTGCTCACGTGCAGGGTCGCGCGATCGCACCGTGTGCTGCCCTCTGATTTCGTACGTTAGCTTTCACCGTTTTTTGCCCCCAAGGGCGGCGCAACGAATTTCTGGTAGGAGCTCGCGCAATCGCGATGGCTGTGCCATCTACCAGTTGCCGTTGACGGCTCACGTATTCGCGATGGTAATACCATGCGGCAGTTGACGGTGGTGGCTTATCATTATGGCAATCTCCTAACTCATCTCTACCAAATCAGAGATGAGTTGAGAGATTCACGGGAAGGATCGAGCGACCGCGTCCTGTTCGACCTCCGGTGGAGGATGCAGACGGCTAATGCACTTGCCACCTGTTACAAATCTGGGCAGCCGGAGAACTGGCTGGAAAAGTGAAGAACCCCTCACAAAAACA
>NW_019395626.1:0-18654 GCF_000612105.2 Orussus abietinus
GTACTCTTCAATGTATTCGATTTCTTTATATTAATTTTTTTTATTAATAAACCAACCGTTCATGTTAATCCTGACACTTGAATTTTGATCCTACAATTTGGGGGCTCGTCCGGGATCAAGTCAAGTCAGTGATTCCTAACATACGGTGTGACGAATTTGAATACGAAGAGTACAGTGTTACTGGCTGAGTGCTAATAGTAACGACGACGTAAAGACATAGTTTTTTCGGACGCGCTACGTGATCGGCAGACGGCCACACGAAGATATTTTGCGTAACGTTTTCTGAAAAAATCTGAAGTGCAAAAATGACGAACGACGGGGAGAATTCCCAACAAAGTGTAGACGCGATGGCAGTTGAGGACTTGCGATTGAATTTGCAGGAGCGAGGACTTTCAGTGAAAGGAAGCAAAGCAGTTTTGCTAAATAGACTAAAAAAAGCTCTTGGTTTAACAACTAGTGGCAAAGGCGATAAAAATAAAAAGAAGAAAGACGACGATGATGGAATGAAAGACGGCACTGAACTTGACGCATTATCAGTGGAAAAACTAAAGGCGAAATTAGCTGTGTTAGGTTGTGAAGTCACAGGAAATAAAGACGAATTATTACAAAGACTAAAGGCTGCACTTAAATCCGGCAAAGATGATGACAGTGAAGAAGAAGATGAAGAAGAAGAAGAAGATGAAGAAGAAGAAGAAGATGAAGAAGAGAGTGAAGATGAGCCCGAGATCCCACGACGTGTTACGCGTAGTCAACGAATCAGACAAGACTATAAAACGCCAGTTTTAACGTTTAGAGATGTTGAAGATGCGCTGGAAACGTTCAGTGGTGACGGAAATGAAAGTGTGAACCGTTGGTTTCTGAATTTTGAAGAAACCGCCAAAATGTGCGATTGGACAGATACGCAAAAAGTGATTTATGCGAAACGATTGTTACGTGGATCAGCCAAGCTGTTTGTTAATTTCGAGTGTCACGCAAAGACGTGGAAAAAATTAAAGAGATTGCTGGTTAACGAATTTGCAAAAACCGTTAACAGTAAACAGGTACACAAGCAGTTGGCCGCAGTAAAAAAGAGAGGAGATGAAACGTATCAAGCATATGTTTATCGTGTACTTGAGATAGCCAGTCATACAGATATTGAATTGGAGGCGAAATTTCAATACATTATTGACGGAATACAAGACGATGAAGCAAATAAATCAGTGTTGTACGGCGCGAATTCAATCAAAGAATTACGGAAAAAATTAGTGCATTACGAGACGCAAAAGAACAACAGTAAAGGAAAAAACGCAGTGAGACCTCGACCGAGTGGCAAGGTCAGGAAGCCGGAAAAGTATTCTTTTCAAGATCCCGAAAAGAAGAAACGTTGTTTTAACTGTGGAAGCAAGACGCACATAAGTAGCGACTGTCCAGACAAGACGAAAGGCCCTAAATGTTTCAAGGGCGGTGAGTTTGGGCACGTTGCTACTAAGTGCATCAAAGAAGCCGAACCAACCAGTTCAAGAGGCCCGAAGCCTTCCAAAGCGCGATGTGACATTTTGAGATCGGGTGACAAAAAGACTTATAAAGCGGTGAAAATGTTTGGAAAAGAAGTACAAGCAGTGTTAGATCCAGGCAGTGATTTGCATTTGGTGCGCGCAAGTTTCTACGTAAGACTCGGTGCGCCTGAACTTATATTAAAGACGATTCCTTTTAACGGTGTGGGCACAACCACTCGGTATACGTTGGGATGCTTCACAGCAGATGTTCACGCAGACAATTTAAAATTTACGTTTGATTTCGACGTGGTACCGGACGAGTACCTTGGACATGACCTACTCATAGGAGGAGAATTATCAGAGTATGCGGAAGTGAGGTTGAAAAACAGGCAAGCTACTCTTTTAAGAATTGATGACGAAGAAGCGCCAGTAATGACCAACGACGCTGGTTGGAATGAAGTGCTGAACGTCAACGTGTGTGCAGATCCTGATGAAAGACAAAAAGTGTCAATTGATCACGTGAAAGACACAGAAGTGAAAAACGATTTAAAAGAGTTGATTGAATCGTATGAACCAAGCGAAGAGTTGAATACTGGTGTAAAGATGCATATTGTGCTTAAAGACGATATTCCCGTTTTCCAAAACCCTCGACGTTTATCAGCTGAACAAAAGAAAAAAGTGAACGAAATTATTGACGACTGGATAAAGGACGGAATTGTAAGACCTAGTGCATCGGAATATGCAAGTCCGATAGTGTTAGTGAGCAAGAAGAATGGAGAAATAAGACTTTGTGTGGATTACAGACTTTTAAATAAGAAAATGGTGAGGGACAGAAACCCTTTGCCGTTAATCGAAGACCAATTAGACAGACTTCAAGAAGCTCGAATCTTCGTTACATTAGATTTGAAGGACGGATTTTTCCATGTGCCGATGGATGAAGAAAGCATTAAGTACACCTCTTTTGTGGTACCAGATGGACAATACGAATTTCTGAAAGTTCCCTTTGGACTTTGTAATTCGCCAGCAGTTTTTCAGAGACACGTTCGATTAGTATTTCGTAAGTTAATTACAGACGGAATAGTGTTGGCATATTTGGACGATCTGATTATCCCAGGGAAGAATGAAAAAGATTGTTTGGAAAAAGTAAAATCAGTGTTTGAGATAGCGAGTAAATATGGTATCGTTTTCAATTGGGCGAAATGTGAATTTCTAGTTCCACGTGTTGAATACTTGGGTTACGTCGTAGAAGCCGGACACTATCAACCTTCACCTAAAAAGACAATGGCGGTGGCTAGATTTCCGGAACCCAAAAATGTCAAGCAGGTGCAAAGTTTTTTGGGATTGACGGGATATTTCCGTAAGTTTGTCCCACAGTTTGCAATTCATGCGCGCCCATTATCTCAATTGTTAAGAGACGGTGTCAAGTTCGAGTTTGGACTAAATCAAGAAGCGGCTTTCGAAAAATTGAAATCTGCATTGGTGGCCAGCCCAGTATTGAAGTTATACAGAGTGAACGCTGAAACAGAGCTGCATACAGACGCATGTATGGGTGGGCTAGGTGCAATCTTGCTCCAGAAAGACGCTGAAGATGGTAAATTTCATCCAATATATTACGCGAGTTGGAAGACTACACCTGCAGAAGAAAAATACACGAGTTACGAATTGGAGGTTCTCGCCGTGGTGAAAGCCTTGAAGAAGTTTCGTGTTTATTTGTTGGACATTCGTTTTAAAATTGTGACGGACTGCCTGGCATTTGCCCTGACAATGAAGAAAAAAAATTTGTGTCTGAGAGTGTCCCATTGGGCACTGCTTATTGAACAATTTGATTATGTGATCGACCATCGACCAGGAACTGCAATGCGTCACGTCGATGCTCTCAGTCGAAATCCTGTTGAAGTGTTTACGGTGCAGGTAGGCCGAGACGGACTGATTGAAAAAATTATAAAAGCGCAAAAGACAGACCCTGAATTGAAGAAAATTCTTGATTCAATTCAGAACGGGTAACAAGATGAATTTACTTTGGTAAAAAGAGGCGTGTTGTACAGGGAAAGTGACGGATCTGAATTATTAGTTTTTCCTAAAGCCATGCAGTACGATGTGATTAAACAAGCACATGAACGCGGTCATTTCAGTTGGAAAAAAATGGAGTATATCTTGAAACAAGATTTTTGGTTCCCAAAGATGAGGGAAAAAATACAAAAGGTCATTGAAAATTGCATTCAGTGTTTGTTAGCTGAAAAGAAACAAGGAAAGGGCGATGGATGGTTGAATTCCATTGAGAAGGGTGTGGTGCCGTTGGACACGTTCCACATCGACTATCTCGGTCCAATGCCATCAACAAAAAAATCGTACAACCACATATTTGCAGTTGTTGACGGATTTTCGAAATTTGTGTGGCTTTATCCCACAAAATCGACGACAGCTGAAGAAGTAATCTCCAGACTTAAAAAACAAGCAGTTATCTTCGGTAATCCGAGACGTTGTGTTACTGATAGAGGAGCAGCGTTTACATCTCACGCTTTTAAAGAATACTGCGACAGTGAAAACATCGAACACGTGTTAATAGTAACAGGAGTGCCTCGTGGAAACGGACAAATCGAACGAATGAATAGGGTGATTATCCCTATTCTGACGAAATTGTCTATGTCGAACCCTATGGAGTGGCATAAGTACGTCGATGTTGTATAGCAGCAGATGAACTCGTCTTTCAACAGAAGCATTAATAAAACCCCTTTCGAGTTAATGATTGGTGTCAAGATGAAAATGCGAGACGATTCACAACTAAAAGAATTGGTTGAGGAAGAACTGGTGAAAATTTTCGAAGAATCAAGATCAGAGTTACGTGACGAAGCAAAGAGAAATATATTAAAGGTACAAGAAGAAAATAAAAACACTTTCAATAGTAAACGAAAAACAGCGAGGAAATACGAAGTTGACGATCTAGTAGCGATCCAGGGAACGCAGTTCGGAGGAGAATTAAAGTTTGTGGTGTGAAGTGAGAAGTATTTAGATTAAATGACAGCTCGATAGGCGATACTGTTTATGCGTGGTTGAGAGTTCGTGAAGTGCGAGCGGCCGTGTGACTCAGTGAGTGAGAATTTAGGCGCATATAGAACTGTATTGATGAGTGTGGGAATGAGAGAGTGAGGAATGTGGATTGAGTGAGAAAGAAATTAGAGTGAGGCTGGATGAGAATGATCGAATAAGAGTTAGTTCTAACTGAGGAGAGCTCGAGCGAAGTCGGAGGGAAAGTCAAGTCCCTTTTTTTAAGATCTTGAAGACGTACTCTTCAATGTATTCGATTTCTTTATATTAATTTTTTTTATTAATAAACCAACCGTTCATGTTAATCCTGACACTTGAATTTTGATCCTACACAAATTATATGTATCGTAGACATGAGGAAAGTATCAAGTTAGCAGTTCACAGAGCTGGAAGTGATAATGTAGAACCTGGTATCAGTATATTTGTTATAATTCATTTTTAGTTTTCTTTCGATACCAGTTTTAATATTAAATCTTTTACTTCTACAGTACAATTAAATTTTCTTCTGACACCGATTTTAACATTAATGCTTTCAGCTTGGTGTACTAGTAATACAAGGAAAGTATCGAGTCACAGATCTCGTTCAATGTGCACATTCGGAAGAGAAAATTGACAGTGCAGCACCTCGTACGTCAATCTCGTGCGATCCGTCGGCACACAAACTTGTCGTCGGTTTGCACGGGCGAGATTGACGTTTCTCGGGAACGGAAGGCCGGTATTCGATCTCGTTCAATGTACACATTCGGAAGACAAAAATTGACTGCGCAGCACCTTGTACGTCAAACTCGTGCGATCCGTCCGCACACAAACGTGTCGTCGGTTTGCACGGGCGAGATTGACGTTTCTCGTAAACGGTAGGCCCGAATTCGATCATGTTCAATGTGCACATTCGTAACAGCAAACTGGCAGTGCAACTCCCTGTACGTCACGCCCGCAAAAAAAACCTGTTATCGGTTTGCACGGGCGAGATTGACGTTTCTCGCAAACGGAAGGCCGAAATTCGATCTCGTTCAATGTGCACATACGTAAGAGGAAACTGAGAGTGCAGCACCCCGTACGTCAAACTCGTGCGATCCGTCCGCACAAAAACTTGTCGTCGGTTTGCACGGGCGGGATGTACTTTTCTCGCAAACGGAATCCCGGAATTCGTTGTCGTTCAATGTGCACATTCGTAAGAGCAAACTGGCAGTGCAACTCCCCGTACGTTAAATTACAAAAATAGCTCAAGTATGGGAACCAATTATCTTTGCCAAATACAATAGTACTTTGATACTATTAAAACTCTAATCAGTTATTTTTCCCAAGTGTCATAGTATATTTCCCCAACATAAACAAGTCTATCCATTCCAAAAAATTTGTTTTGCCTCGGAATAATGTCTGGGAAAATGTTCAATTTTCTACTTCATCTTATCAAATANTTGGAATTTAATAATTTCAATTCTTAGAATACACGGTGTAAGAAAAAATTTGAAAATAATAATATTATCCTGTTATTTGGTACTTTATACGTTGGAATTTAATAATTTCAATTCCTAAAATACATGATATATGAAAAAACTGGAATATAATAACATTATCCTTAATTTGTTACTTTAGGCATTGGAATTTAATAATTTCAATTCTTAGAATACACGGTGTAAGAAAAAATTTGGATATAATAATATTATCCTGTCATTTGTTACTTTATAGATTGGAATTTCTATCACTGATACTTTCCACAGGATATTATTAATCATTATACCGTGCAATAAAATATATTACAAAGATAACTTTGTCCAAAGCACAACACCTGCATTGTCTTTCATACTATTACTCTAATTCAGGAAAAATCAAGAATTGATCTTTAATTTGTCGGATTTCATTATTTTACAAATGAATGACTTTCTCATTTATATTGTAGTATCATAGAAGTATGATTTATGACACCATGTTAAGAATCGTACATAGTAGACGCATGTTATAACATGAATTTAAGAAAAATCAAGACTCAATCCTTAATTTGTCGGATTTTATTATTTTACAAATTATTGACTTTGTCATTCATATTGTAGCATCAAAGAAATATGAACTACCACACCATGTTATGAATTGTACATAGTAGACGCATGTTATTACATCAATTCAAGGAAAATCAAGAATTAATCTTTCATTTGTCGGATTTTATTATTTCACAAATTAATGACTTTGTCATTCATATTGTAGCATCAAAGAAATATGAACTACCACACCATGTTATGAATTGTACATAGTAGACGCACGTTATTACATTAATTCAAGGAAAATCAAGAATTAATCTTTAATTTATCGGATGTTATTATTTTACAAATTAATAACTTTCTCATTTGTATTGTAGCATCATAGAAGTATGAATTATGACACCATGTTATGAATTGTACATAGTAGACGCATGTTTTTACATTAATTCAAGGAAAATAAAGTTTTTCACGCGCGAGATCGACGTTTCTCGCAAACGGATGGACCGAAATCGATCACGTTCAATGTGCACATTCGTAAGAGCAAAATGACAGTGCAGCACCCCGTTCGTCAAACTCGTGCGCGCCGTCCGCAGAAAATATTGTCAATGTTTCGCACGGGCGAGATCGACGTTTCTCGTAAACGGATGGACTGAAATNCGTTTCTCGCAAACGGAAGGCCCGAATTCGATCTCGTTCAATGTGCACATTCGAAACAGCAAACTGGCAGTGCATCTCCCTGTACGTCAAATTCGGGCGAACCGTCCGCACACAAACGTGTCGTCGGTTTGCACGGGCGAGATTGACGTTTCTCGCAAACGGTAGGCCCGAATTCGATCATGTTCAATGTGCACATTCGTATCAGCAAACTGGCAGTGCAACTCCCTGTACGTCACGCCCGCAAAAAAACCTGTTATCGGTTTGCACGGGCGAGATTGACGTTTCTCGCTAACGGAAGGCCGAAATTCGATCTCGTTCAATGTGCACATACGTAAGAGGAAACTGAGAGTGCAGCACCCCGAACGTCAAACTCGTGCGATCCGTCTGCACAATAACTTGTCGTCGGTTTGCACGGGCGGGATGTACTTTTCAAATGTTGCTTTCAAATTGAGTTTCTAATTTTATTATATGGTTAGATTTAGTTTATATATTTTTTTTATTTTATAAGATGAAGTAGAAAACTGAACATTTTCCCAGACATTATTCCGAGGCAAAACAAATTTTTTGGAATGGATGTACGTGTTTATGTGGGGGAAAATATACTATGACAATTGGGAAAAATAACTGATTAGAGTTTTAATAGTATAAAAGTACTATTGTATTTGGCATAGATAATTGATTTCCATACTTGAGCTATTTTTGTAATTTAACAAACGGGGAGTTGCACTGCCAGTTTGCTCTTACGAATGTGCACATTGAACGTGGTCGATTTCGGGCATTCCGTTTGCGAGAAACGTCGATCTCACCCGCGCAAATCGATGACAAATATTCTTGCGGACGGCACGCACGTGTTACCCGTACGGGGAGCTACGCTCCCAGTTTCCTCTTACGTATGTGCACATTGAACGAGATCGAATTCGGCTCATCAGTTTGCGAGAATCGTCGATCTTGCCCGTGCAAAGCGATGACATCTTTTTTTCCGGACGGCTCGCACGTGTTTCACGTACGGAGAGCTGCACTCTCAGTTTCCTCTTACGAATGTGCACATTGAACGAGATCGAATGAAGATCAGTGCAGCACCTCGTACGTCAAACTCGTGCGATCCGTCCGCACACAAACTTGTCGTCGGTTTGCACGGGCGCGATTGTCGTTTCTCGCGAACGGAAGGCCCGAATTCGATTTCGTATAATGTACACATTCGGAAGAGCAAACTGGCAGTGCAACTCCCCGTACGTCAAACACGTGCGAACCGTTCGCAAGAAAACTTGTCATCGATTTGCACGGGCCAGGTTGTCCTTTCTCGCAAACGGAAGGCCGGAATTCGATCTCGTTCAATGTGCACATTCGGAAGAGGAAATTGACAGTGCAGCATCTCGTACGTCAAACTCGTGCGAGCCGTCCGCAAGAAAAATTGTCATCGGTTTGCACGAGCGGGATGTGCTTTTCTCGCAAACGGATGGCCGGAATTCGATCTTGTTCAATGTGCACATTCGGAAGAGAAAACTGAGAGTGCAGCGCCCCGTACGTCAAACTCGTGCGAGCCATCAGCAAAAAAAACTGTTATCGGTTTCCACGGGAGAGATTGACGTTTCTTGCAAACGGAAGACGCGAATTCGATCTCGTTCAATATGCACATTCGGAAGATAAAATTGACAGTGCAGCACCTCGTACGTCAAACTCGTGCGATCCGTCCGCAAAAAAACTGTTATCGGTTTGCACGGGCGAGATTGACGTTTCTCGCAAACATATGGCCCGAATTCAATCTCATTCAATGAGCACATTCGTCAGAGGAAACTGGGAGTGCAGCACCCCGTATGTGAAACACGTGCGAGCCGTCCGCAAAAAAAGTAATCAGTTTGCACGGGAGAGATCAACGTTTCTCGCAAACGGATGAGCTGAAATCGATTTCGTTCAATGTCCATATTCGTAAGAGGAAACTGAGAGTGCAGCACCCCGTATGTCAAATTCGGGCGAGCCGCCCGCAAGAAAAGTTGTCGTCGGTTTGCAGGGGCGAGGATGTCGTTTCTTGCAAACGGAAGGCCGGAATTCGATGTCGTTCAATGTACACATTCGTAACAGCAAACTGGCAGTGCATCTCCCTGTACGTCAAATTCGTGCGAGCCGTCCGCAAAAAAAACTGTTATCGGTTTCCACGGGCGAGATTGACGTTTCTCGCAAACGGAAGGCCGGAATTCGATCTCGTTCAATGTGCACATTCGGAAGAGGAAATTTTGACAGTGCAGCTACCCGTACGTCAAACTCGTGCAAGCCGTCCGCAAAAAAACCTGTTATCGGTTTGTACGGGCGAGATCGACGTTTCGCGCCAACGGATGAGCCGAATTCGATCTCGTTCAATGTGCACATTCGTAAGAGCAAATTGACAGTGGTTCGCGCCGAATTAGCAAGAGCTAAATTAATAATTATCATGACCCGTGTGGTTCAAGCTAGCCTCTGCGTCCTGTCGCGCCGTCCAGGCGCGCCAACCACCACTTCAAGGGTCGACAACGGCGTCGACCCCCTGGAGGTAGGGTCGTCGTCGCGACACGTCTTTTGAGCTCGATTCGAAACGCGCCTTTCTTCATCCGCAACTGTCTCCTCCAACCCATCTGGAAAATGTCGTTCTAAAGTTCCCAAGAAAACCTTCGTACTTCTCGATCACGTCCGCAATTAGGACAATTTATGGTTTCCGCTCCTTTACGCTTCTTCTAGAGCTTCTCCAAATTCTCGAACGATAACCGCATGCGCAGTCCCCACGCACGCCTGTGGAACTGCCTAAAATCTCCCATTCCTCAACGTTCTTCCAGACCAATCGGCTACATACAAAAATGCAATTCGCCGATCTTCTTCAAAACTCCGCCTCTGAAATCTCTCTCTGGGACCCTCTTGTTTTAAACTTTGGTCCCAACCACCAGATACGATTGAACAGCCGTAGCGACCATCAGCGTCCCGGCATTACCGCGTCCTTCGGTCTCCCGCGCGACTTTACGCGTCCGCGGTATCCAGCGAGATAGCTTCGATCTCCCGCGAGATCAGCGATTCTCCAATCTTACGCGCTCAACTTCTCTAAGTCCACTCATGCTAGTGGCTCGCTCAATTAGGCATCATTAATCGTGCCGTTATCTTTACTCCGTTATTTCATTGTTAACCCGCTTCAACTGTAAATTACTACCAGTGTTAAATAAATGTTTAAGTTTCGTTGACCGCACTTCACATCCAGTAATTATCTAGCCGTTCCTCCGCGAATCGAACCAACCTAACATTTAATGGTCCTCCGAATCGTGGATTGCGGAACGTAACTAATACACACTTACTACGAACAATATCTAACAACACTGCAGCACCTCGTATGTCAAACTCGTGCAATCCGTCCGCAAAAAAACCTGTTATCGGTTTGAACGGCCGTGATTGACGTTTCTCGCAAACATATGGCCCGAATTCGATCTCATTCAATGAGCACATTCGTAAGAGGAAACTGGGAGTGCAGCTCCCAGCACGTGAAACACGTGCGAGCCGTCCGCAAAAAAAGTAATCGGTTTGCGCGGGCCAGATTGACGTTTCTCGCAAACGGAAGGCCCGAATTCGACCTCGTTCAATGTGCACATTCGTAACAGCAAACTGGCAGTGCAACTCCCTGTACGTCAAACTCGTGCGAGCCGTCCGCAAAAAAACCTGTTATCGATTTGCACGGGCCAGATTGACGTTTCTTGCAAACGGAAGACGCGAATTCGATCTCGTACAATGTGCACATCCGAAACAGCAAACTGGCAGTGCAAATCCCCGTACGTCAAATTCGGGCGAGCCGCCCGCAAGAAAAGTTGTCGNCCAGTTCGTCAAACTCGTGCGAGCCGTCCGCAATAAAACTTGTCATCGGTATTCACAGCCGTGGTCAACGTTTCTCGCAAACGGATGGACCGAATTCGATCACGTTCAATGCGCACAGGCGGAAGAACAATCTGACAATGCAGCACCCCGTTCGTCAAACTCGTGCGAGCCGTCTGCAAAAATAATTGTTATCGGTTTTCACGGCCGAGATCGACGTTTCTCGCAAACGGATGGACCGAAATCAATCTCGCTCAATGTGCACATTCGTAAGAGCAAATTGACTGTGTAGTACCCCGTTCGTCAAACTCGTGTGAGCCGTCCGGAATAAAACTTGTCATCGGTATTCACGGCCGAGATCGACGTTTCTCGCAAATGGATGGACCGACTTCGATCATGTTTAATGTGCATAGGCGGAAGAACAATCTGACAATGCAGCACCCAGTTCGTCAAACTCGTGCGAGCCGTCCGCAATAAAACGTGTCATCGGTTTTCACGGACGAGCTTGACGTTTCTCGCAAACGGTGGCTTGAATTCGATCTCGTTCAATATGCACATTCGTTAGAGCAAGCTGACAGTGCAGCACCCCGCACGTCAAACGCGTGTGAGCCATCCGTAAAAAAATGTGTCATCGGTTTTCACGGACGAGATCTACGTTTCTCGCAAACGGATGGACCGAATTCGATCACGGTCAATGTGCACATTCGGAAGAGCAAGCTGACAGTGCAGCACCGCGCACGTCAAACGCGTGCGAGCCATCCGCAAAAAAACTTGTCATCGGTTTTCACGGCCGAGATCGACGTTTCTCGCAAACGGATGGACCGAATTCGATCACGTTCAATATGCACATTCGTAAGAGCAAGCTGATAGTGCAGCACCCAGATCGTCAAACTCGTGCGAGCCGTCCGCAAAAAAACTTGTCATCGGTTTTCACGGACGAGCTCGACGTTTGGTGGCTTGAATTCGAACCGAAATCAGTCTCGTTCAATGTGCACATTCGTAAGAGCAAGCTGACAGTGCAACATCCCGTACGTCAAACTCGTGCTTGCCGTCCGCAAAAATACTTGTCATCGGTTTTCACGGACGAGATCGACGTTTCTCTGAAATGGATGGAACGAATTCGATCACGTTCAATGTGCACATTTGTAAGAGCAAGCTGACAGTGCAGCACCCCGTTCGTCAATCTCGTGCGAGCCGTGCGCAAAAATATTTTTCATCGGTTTTCACGGCCGAAATCGACGTTTCTCTGAAATGGATGGAACGAATTCGATCACGTTCAATGTGCACATTCGTAAGAGCAAGCTGACAACACAGCACCTCGTTCGTTAAACTCGTGCGAGCCGTCTGCAAAAAAACTTGTCATCGGTTTTCACGGCCGAGATCGACGTTTCTCGCGAACTGATGGACCGAATTCGACCTCGTTCAATGTGCACATTCGGAAGAGCAAGCTGACAGTGCAGCACCCCGTACGTCGAACTCGTGCGAGCCGTCCGCAAAAATACTTGTCATCGGTTTTCACGGCCGAGATCGACGTTTCTCGTAAACGGATGGACCGAATTCGACCTCGTTCAATGTGCACGTCCGCAAAAATACTTGTCATCGGTTTTCACGGACGAGAACGACGTTTCTCTGAAATGGATGGAACGAATTCGATCACGTTCAATGTGCACATTCGTAAGAGCAAGCTGACAACACAGCACCTGTGCACGTTCGTAAGAGCAAGCTGACAGTGCAGCACCTCGTTCGTCAAAATCGTGCCAGCCGTCCGCAAAAATACTTGTCATCGGTTTTCACGGACGAGATCGACATTTCTCTGAAATGGATGGAACGAATTCGACCTCGTTCA
This sequence comes from Orussus abietinus, assembly GCF_000612105.2. Lineage (NCBI taxonomy): Eukaryota > Metazoa > Arthropoda > Insecta > Hymenoptera > Orussidae > Orussus > Orussus abietinus. The sequence continues at coordinate 12,819 of NW_019395626.1, forward strand.
ATGTGCACATTCGGAAGAGGAAACTGTACTTGTCATCGGTTTTCACGGACGAGATCGACGTTTCTCGCAAACGGATGGACCGAAATAAACTGACAGTGCAGCACCCCGTACGTCAAACTCGTGCGAGTCGTCGGCAAAAATACTTGTCATCGGTTTTCACCGACGAGATCGACGTTTCTCGCGAACTGATGGACCGAATTCGACCTCGTTCAATGTGCACATTCGGAAGAGCAAGCTGACAATGCAGCACCCAGTTCGTCAAACTCGTGCGAGCCGTCCCCAAAAAAACGTGTCATCGGTTTTCACGGACGAGATCGACGTTTCTCGCAAACGGTGGCCTGTATTCCATCTCATTCAATTGTGCACATTCGTTAGATCGAACGGAAAGTGCAACATCCCGTACGTCAAATGCGTGAGAGCCGTCCGCAAAAAAACGTGTCATCGGTTTTCACGGACGAGCTCGACGTTTCTCGCAAACGGTGGCTTGAATTCGATCTCGTTCAATGTGCACATTCGTAAGAGCAAGCTGACAGTGCAGCACCTCGCACGCCAAACTCGTGTGAGCCATCCGTAAAAAAATGTGTTCGGTTTTCACGGACGAGATCTACGTTTCTCGCAAACGGTGGCTTGAATTCCATCTCGTGTGAGCCGTCCGCAAAAAAACGTGTCATCGGTTTTCACGGACGAGATCTACGTTTCTCGCAAACGGTGGCCTGTATTCCATCTCATTCAATGTGCACATTCGTTAGATCGAACGGAAAGTGCAACATCCATCGGTTTTCACGGCCGATATCGACGTTTCTCGCAAACGGATGGACCGAATTCGATCACGTTCAATGTGCACATTCGGAAGAGCAAGCGCTCCCGGCCGAGCTCCAGGTTTTCCGCGGCCTCCTGAACGAGGAGTAGGGGCTAGAGGCCCTCCTAGGTGGGGTCCACCTTTTGCTGCGTCTTCTGATTCCTAGACCTGGGTAGCGCCTCCGGGACACTGAACTTGGTGCTGACGCGGTGTTTCGCGCCCGGAGACTCCACGACGTCGCGTGGACTTCGACCCCCGCGAGCCCGTGAGCGAAATTCCTTCGGAATGCCAGCTCTGCACATTACTTCTTGCCGATACAGCGCTCGCTTTCCTTGAACGCGGTTTTATTTCGACTTTAAGCTCTAAATTCTCACTAAAATACAAGGGACGTAACAAGATCGAAGAATTAAAAATAGAAATTAAGAAAATTAACAGATTTATTCGGATTAGAGATATAAATTACCGAAGAATTTTGTACCTCGGAGAATCAGATAATTCCAAAGGCGACGGGGTTCGACGGAAGGTCGCCGTCAAGAAAATGAAATTCGAAACGAGACAATTCAAAAAGACAAAGGTGGTTTAAATTCAAAAGAAAGGATCGCTAAGGTTGAATTTTTAATCCTGAAAACAATATTATGCGCTCGCTTACATGGACAGACGGGTTCAATACTACGCGACATAATCTTGACAATTCTCAACTCTAAATTTCTCGACTCTAAATACAACATTTACTCGACGGACGAGTCACTAAACTAATCGCAAACTAAACTGCACAAATTACAATTATACTCGGAAGAAAAGCGGGTATTCCGCGAAAGAAAATGGGTCGCAGCCGCCGCGTGGCTTCTCCGTCTCCGACCCCGAGGGAAAGAAAACGGACACTCCTAAGACTCGAACGCTGGCCGCGATGAGAGACTAATTTATCACAATAGCTCGATCCCCTCGCCGAAAACCAAAACCATTCACAGATTTTCGGGAGACGATCGCTTCAAAATATCCCAAAAAGGGGTACTTTTCTCGCCGCGGGCCCAAACCATTCACAAACCGGTGTGAGAGAAATGACTTTAGGGTACACGAAAACTAGTCTCGGCGGAAGTCAAAACCGTTCACAAACTTCCGCCAGACAAAGAAAATTAAACTTCAAAGAAAATTAAACTTCAAAGAAAGTTAAACTTCAAAGAAAGTTAAACTTCAAAGAAAGTTAAACTTCGAAGAAAGTTGAACTTCAAAGAAAATTAAACCAAAGAAAATTAAACTTCAAAGAAAGTCAAACTTCACAGCCAAACAATAGAAAAGGACTCGAACTGCGCGCTCTTACTCAAAAAGGCGGGACAGAGAATTACAGGACATAAAGAAAATTTCGGGGCACAGATAGAATTATGGGACACGACGCAAAGAAAAAGAAGTCGCCCTTGTGTCCACTCGAGGAAGCCCGTGGCCTCCCGATAAGGCTAACTCAAAGCCCGATTTCCGCCAATCGTAGGCCCCACCAGGACAAACCGGAAGATCGCCCGCGTGAGACTCACGAAGACCGACTACGCGGTATGCTTCCGCTCACCGACGCGACACTATCCGGGCCCTACGACTTAGCGAATTTAATCGGTGACTCTAATTTATCTCGACAAGGGGGTCCTCGACCGAGCACGTGGCACTTACTTTACTCCAGAAAATTCACTGCCGCTCGACGGACCCGTGGCTGAGTTTCCCGCTCTGAGCCGGGAAGATCTTCGATCCTCGACGACGGGAGACAATCAGATAATTCGCAATTCTATGAAAACTCTTAGCAGCGTTGATCTGGTCGGTCCGACGGTCGTAGGCAGAGAAGATCGGAGCTCTCCATGCGCTGTCCTATATAGGGTTTCGGCTGGCCAGTCCGAATTCTAATAGGCGCCGTTGATTGGTTGAGATGCTCCTTAATTCCAGATTTTCAGCGGAGTTTGAGTGCGCCGGTCCAATTCCTCGGGCAGGGGGTTGCGGCGGCGCGATCTCGATGCGCGGTGGCTGGGCAACGGCGGTGCGCGCCCGGCCCACGTCGAGCCGCCGGCGATGCCATGGCCATACCAAGTGGTGGCCCGTCAGGTCCCGGCGTGCCCTGGTCCTCTGGGCACCCGATGTTTTCCCCTCCGTGGGATCCTAGGTCAGTAGTATAGGAACCACTATGGGTAGACTAAACAAATGACGTCACCGGCGCCGAGTCAGCCTGTGACATCACGTTACGTCACGCACCCCCACTCCTCTCATTTACCATAGTGCCAAGAGTGGTGGGGGTACGCTAGAGCGCGAGTCGCGAATGCGAGAGAGAGAGAAAGATGATCTCCCGAGAGAGAGGGATGTATAGGGTGGTAGAGGGGGTACGCTAGAGCGCGGGCCGCGAGTGAGAGAGAGAAAGACGATCTTCCGAGAGAGAGGGATGTATAGGGTTGTAGACGGGGTACGCTAGAGCGCGAGCAGTGAGTAAGAGAGAGAAAGACTATCTTCCGAGAGAGAAAGACGGGTGTATGCCTGTGGCGTCGCGTTACCTCACGTGCCCCCCTCCTCACATCTACCATAGTGCCGAGAGTGGTGGGGGTACGCTAGAGCGCGAGCCGCGAGTAAGAGAGAGAGAGCTTCGCTTGAGAGAGAGGCATGTACAGGGCCCCGCGTATCGCTGATAGCGAGAGCGGTCACGCCAAAGAGGCACGGGCGCTGCCGATAGCGAGGGCGGCCATTACGAAATAGGAGGGGTGAGCGCACGCGAGCGTCTTATATGATTTGAATTAAACGTATCGTGTCTCACGCTACAACATCTGGTGTCGAGTATGCTGCCCCATAATGCGCAACACCCAGGTTTATTAGAGTGAAATGAAGGAAATCACAACTAGGTGTCTAACGTGAAATTAATTGCTGGCCCTGAAAAGGGCCGATTAAATGTTTCGGGTCTTTTAGTCCTCCTCCTCCTCCGCCTGCGGTGCTGCAGCTGCAGCCGCCAACATCCGCTCGCGAAGGGCCTCGCCGTCGTATATTACGCCGTTCACGACCACCCATACTGTGCCGTCCTCCAAAATGATGGGGTACGGTTGTAAGGCACCCTCCGGGAGCGCCTCGAGCCCGAGGCGCAGCCTTAGCAGCTCGTGTTCCCGGAGCTGTAGCCACGATAGGGGGGCCCACATCCCCGGCGCTATCGCCCACCTCTCGACACCGTCGTCAAATTCTTGTACCACGACGATGTGGTGCGGGAGTCCCTGATCGGCTGGGATCAGCGCAGGCATCTCCGGATTGAAGCCGGCCGGAATTAACGCCGGCATCTCCGGATCCATAGCGTCCTCCTCCTCCTCCAGTATTACCGGCTCGTCCTCCTCGCGTAATATCTCCTCGACTCGCCGCTCACGACCCGGACCTCCCCATTCGCGCGGAGCCATGTCTACTTAGTGAATGTTCCTCTCAACGCATTGAAAGTACCACCCCGAAGTATCAAAAGTATCAAGTTCTAAGAATATCGCTAATGCAACCCATCCGTATACGCGCAACACAAACATTTGAAGCGGTGTGAAAGACCGACAGGTCGGAGTCAGCAAATTTTTAATCTCCCTATATTCGCGGAAGGAGATGTATAATGCGGGATAAAATTATACAGACTTGGGAAAATGAGCGATTCGCGCCCTGAGCGATCTTCTGCTAATGTTTCGCAGAACCTATGGCAAATTTTTTGTTGTTTCATTTGAGAACAAAAGCCACGGTAAATTCAGTACCGGCGATGAAGAGGTAATCGCCGAAATTGCGTACCAAAGGAACAGCCACCGGTTTCGGTAACCCGCGATACGCCGAAGCCGATATCGCCTAAGCGACGATAAAAATCGAAGCTAAGGCTCTTATCGGCTGCGTGAAGATGCGTAGCGTTCTACCGTCTTTAAATGTACAGCGTCAGCTGATTAACCTACGGAGCAGGAGCGCGTTAATGCAACCTCGCGCTCCTACGAGACGCGTTCCAAAGTGAGGAACGCGTAAAAATATGCTCATCAGGAATCATTCATAGGAAACGTCTATGTTCGAGAACGATATAAAATTGTAACGAGCGTTAAATACGATGCTTTCGATTTAAAAAATACATAGCGAGAATTCTTCGCTTGCGGAATTGCTCTAAACAATGTAGAAGACGCAAACGTTGATTGAACTCTAAGAAGTATAGTCTCGATCGAGATTTTAAACCAAAGCAGTCATCGCATTGAGTTTCGCGTGCCTGCGGTAAGGCGAGCCCTGATAAGTTTGCCGCTAAGGTAAGGCGAATCCGATAAGAATCGACGCTAAGGTCCTTGTCTGAGGTGCGGGGTTACATAGCGCTCTGCCGCCTTCGAATGTACACTAGCGAACATGAATACCACCAATGGTACATTGGAGGCACCGTATCCCCAAGGGAGGCATTCATGTTCACCACTGTACAACGTCAACTGATTTAATTGAAGAGACAGTCGCGCGCTGAGATGCGACCTCGCGTTCCGAGGAACCGCGAATTGTATTTTTTCCTTCAGGAGAAATCTTTTTTGGAGAAACCTCTATGATGGATAACGAAATAAATTTGTAACGAACGTTGCTAGATCGCGAAATGCAATGCTTTCGTTTGTTAAATACGTAGAGAGAAGGCTGCGCGTGCGAGCCCGCATCCATTCCGGTAGAGTTGCTGACACCGAACCTCGCAAACTCATACGAAGATCATGCCAACAATATAGAAAACGCAAACGTTGATGCGTTTTGAATCATCTTTCTAAGGTTTTTATACAACGTCTTATGCTCCAAAAGTTACTTCGTTCGTCGCTCGTGCCTCGGCAACATCGAGCTAATAAAGCGCGTTTGAAATTTTGGTTTTCTCTCAGTCTTACGAGTATTTTATCGGTGAGAGTCCAACTACGTATTGTTCGGTTTCGAGTACAATCACGCATCGTGCGGTTTACTCGTACTGTCCTAAAAAAAAATTAAATGGAGGGCAAACGGGTGCTCATGCGTTGCATTGTTACCCTATTGAATCTGGCTGCTCCTTTAAGCACCCACTTGCAGCGCATATGC
>NW_019395627.1:0-3326 GCF_000612105.2 Orussus abietinus
CCAACCGGTATATCGGTTCAGCGCCCGGTTAGGGGCACTGAACCCCTTTGTGGACGCGACCACCCAAACCCAGGTGAAGGCGGTGCCCGTGGACGCTGCCACGCAGTCGGAGAAGGAAAGCCCCGGAACCTCCAGGGGCACCCAAACCGACGACAAGGCCCAGGAGCGGGACCTCACTCCACCCCCGGGCGAGGCTGAAGCCAGCTCCAACTCAATGGAGTGGACGCCCGCGGAAGGCCAAACTCCGGCCGCGGAGCCCCCTCTGGGTCTCGGGCCCGTACCGACAACCACCACCGTGACCGTCCCGGAGCCCAGTCACCCATCTGCACCGCCAGCGATGAGGCCTCGTCCAGCCCGGCTGTGCTGGAACTGCCGGAAGACGGGGCACCGGTACACCCAGTGCCCGGAGGCACGGCAGACTTTCTGCCAAAAGTGCGGACCGAAAGGGGTCACCGTCAAATCCTGCCGGGCATGTGGCCCGGAATGGCGGCAGCAAGGTCCATATCATCCCGGATTCGGCACCAACGTGCCCCGGGAGGCCCTTGTCTCGTCGGCTGCGCCAACCCCGGCTCCAAGGTCGCGCCCGGCAACCCGGCCCACCATCCCTACCTCGGAGGATGACCTCGAACCGTGGGAGTTCCGGCGTGTCCGGAAACAAGCGCGGACAGCGCCGCCGGGCGCCCAATAAAGGAGACTTTGCGGGCCTAGCCCTGTTCTGACATGCCGTGTAGTTATTGCTCCAGACGGAGCGTGCTCCTGCTCCCGCCATTCCCGCTCTCGCCCAGGCCCCGGCTTGGATGCCCCGAATTTCAGCTCCTTTCCCGTAACGCTGCAGCCCCGAATTCGAGGGAAATATAGTCCACGCTCTAGGCCTACAGAGGTGGAAAGACTTCCCCTCTATACAGTTTGTTCTCGAAGGGAAGTGACCCTAACGCTCTGTTGCCTTTGGCCATTACCTACTCCTTTTTGTCCCATCCAGTCTACTTTTCTTTAAATTCGGTTTTGTCACATATATAGGCCAAAACCTCTCCGTAGGGGAGGAGAGTTGTGACGGATTTTCGTCCGTCCCAGGACCACAAACGCAGTAGACGATACGGGATCTCTGGGAAACTCTAAGGATGATGTGAGGAGACTAGTATAGGTGCCGTGCTGCTCCAGGACCACTCGGCACCCGTGGGATCGAGCGAGGGGAGGGATGTGAGGAGGTCGAGGCAGGGGCCCAGACTCCCCAAAACATCCGGGGAGTGGGACCCCTCGTCCCACGGGGGGAATTCTGCGAGGTCACCGGGAGGACGCCCACCCGGAAAGCGGTACATGGACCCATGGAGTCTCCCAACCGGGTGGAGCGCTCCGACCGAGGAAGTTCTCCGGCAAGGGCCAGCGGTCTGGTGATCCCAGCGCCCCGAGTTGGAGAGGATCGACCTGGTGAGGCCCGGAGGTGCCAAGAGATACGAGTGGCAGGCTTCGCGCGGTGGACAGACCACAGCCACTGCCGAGGAACCCGTGGCATTAGATTAGAAGGGTCGTCCTCCACCACCAAGGTCGATCCCAGGGGGAGGCCCGCCGGCAGGATTCCTCATCGGCCTCGCGAATTCCCCTACCACTTTCCGGGGACCCGGTGACAACCCCCGCGACCTCCAAGGTACCGAACGTTCCCCTCCCCTGACTCGCCGGGTACGCCGAGGGGGAGAAATATGTCTGGATTTTCGGGTTGCGTGGGTTTTCGAAAAGGGAGTCTGACCCGAGTGAGTGCCGCGAGTGGATGTGTGAAGAAGAGGACCGAGGGAGAGGTGCCGGTCGATGGCTCCAGTGAGACCTTAGGGTTCCGTTCACGTCCGTTCCAGGGAACTCCAGGGTGAGTAGGGAGTTCCGTACGCTACCGTTCCGTCCGTTTACGATATCAGAGTCCAGGGGATCCCAATCTCGCGTCTATCGGTCGAGGCTCATGGCGTTACGGACGCCTGCGCGTCCTATGGAAAGCTGAGTCCGTCACGTCCGTTCCAGGGAACTCCAGGGTGAGCATGGAGTTCCATACGCTACCGTTCCGTTCCGTTTACGATATCAGAGTCCAGGGGATCCCAATTTCGCGTCTATTGGTCGAGGTTCATGGCATTCTGGATACCTGCCCGTCCTAGGGAGATCTGAGGACGATCACCGAAGGACCTCTTTTCCGGCCGCGATGTTCGAACGCGTAAAAAGGATGTACTAGAGTATCTGGCATTATGTGAGAATATACCCCTTTCTTCATTATTCGCTAAAGTGTAGCTTTTGTCACCTACTCCCTTAGGTCAGTTACGACCCCGACCCTAACTCTCCACAACTTGCCTCCTGAGCGACACGGGACATGCCGTCCGAGTCCTCTCTCGCCGCCCTTCTCTCCGTTTCGTGATAAAATTTAGGTGATAGGTTTGCAATTATGAGTTACGATTCGGCTTAGACCGGTTTGTTGGTTCCGGGGACCCAAAAATCAACTGGCGCCCATTGAATAGTCGGAGAACGGGGAGGGAGGCGAGAGCGTGGATCGACGAAGGTGCGCGAGATTTTTCAGATGGAGGAAAAATCGCGTTACATATTATACTTTCTTTTTTTCCCTTTTTTTTAAATTTTAATTTTCCTCGGCCTGCGGCAGCTGGTCCAACCACCGCATGTAGGCATCTGCTGCCATCTCCTTGTAACGGTTGGCCCTTGCCGTTTGAGCCCGCTCCCCCCGTCGCCGCCGCGCCGCCTCATCGCGCTCGGCCGCGTGCACCCTCGGGACGTACGGTCTCGTCCCTGCGACCGGCCGAGTCCACCGGTGCACCCGTACGGTGGGGTCCACCCTCTCCACCTTCAGAATCCGAGGCTTCTGTTATGGGGTTTTGGGTTATTGTAATATCTCCTTTGTGTTTGCTTTTTCTTACTTATTTGTTAGGCTCACCCCTGCTGTTCCTACCCTCGGTTTAGCTATTACCGGCGGCTGACCGGGTGGCACTTCTGGAACCTTCCATCCGGACCCGTACTCCTCGATCTCCTTTCTTATTTCGGCCTCCCGGATTTGGCGGTCGTCCGTTTGACTCTGCCAGCACCTTACGGTGCCCTTTTTTGGGCCGGCTCGTCGCGCTCGCCTATTTTGGCCCTTAAAAGGCCCGGGCCTCACTGCCCGCCCTTCCGGCACTCCGATCTGTGTGGCCTTATCCATTTGGCTTGCCATTTCGATTAAGACTGATCCCCTTCGATTTTGGAGTCAGTTGGTCGCCTTCCTATTCGTTCTTATTACATTTCTTTTGATTTTGAATTAATCCGGCGTTGCTTACTCCCCGCGCACCTGTAGTATGTGGGTTGCGTGG
>NW_019395628.1:0-3557 GCF_000612105.2 Orussus abietinus
TTACCATTAGAAAAACTCGCTCGAACCGGTTCTCGCGGACAGGCCTTCCGAAATCCACAATATTGACGCGCTCAGCTGATCGTTCGCAAACGCTCTCCTCGCTCTCTCGCCAGTCTCTTTCTTTTCTTAACTTTAAAATTTAATTAATTTCGGTCTCAGGAGTCGTGAGGCTCGAACCCTCGACGGATGCAGTTTCTAGGTGCATAGGCACCGACAAAACTGCATACAATTACAATATATATATATATGTCAGGTGGCAGCTTTGGGGACATTTTCAGATACCTATCGTATACTAGTGGGACACTTGGTGTCTTTCAGGACCGTCTTGAAAGATTTGTCTATCAATCGTTTATTATCAGGACAGTCCTGAAAATGACCGTTACGAATGAAACAGTTGGTTCAATACCGTAGTATGGATTTGCGTAATAAAAAAGCATTTCTCTTTCTATAATAATTTCTAAAGAATACAAATTCTGGCATTTGAATGATTACATGTAATAATATTTCGATTTTCTTAAGCATTGTGTGCTTTCAGGACACTTTTTTTTATCATTCGTTCATTATCAGGACAGTCCTGACATTAAATAGGAAGGACGCATTACATTACGCGTAATTTACTTAAAAACAGTCCTTAAATTGTAACAAAACCTTGAAATCCGTAACGAAGAAATCATTCTAGTCTCGAACTGGTTATAATTTTATTCCTTGAATAGCTTTGGAAAATTTAAGACCACGTTACTCTCGTATGCTGTGTGACGTGGTGGATTTCCTCACCCGTCACAAGGGGTATCTGAAAGGCCGGAGTGCGGAGGGGTCCCCTTGGCAGTCATTAGGTTAAGGGGGGGGGGGACTAGAAAATACCGAAAAAGGGTGGCTTGGAGACGCTAGGTACCAAGGCACTGCGCGCCGGCTGAGGAGTACAGCCGGTTGCCCAATCCCGGGGGACGCGTGAAGCGCCCACAACTAGGAGGACCTGCTGCCATCGGCCGGTGGCCGACCCTATTAGTCGGCCTAGTGACCCACTTCGGCGGGGCCAGAGGGCAGGTCGACTCCCGGAATTTGGTCCCGCTAGGCCGCTAGGAGAACACCAAGGCGGGAGCGGAAGGCTGGTCAACGACACCGCCATTGCCAAGGGGACTATCCACGCGGTAGGACCTCCCGAGGACAGGGAAGCGGTGCGGAGCCTTATCGCCAAGTACCGTCCCGTACCGACGCCTGCCGTGGCCGGGGATCGTCCCGTCCCGAGGGGAGTGTCCCGCCGAGCCACCGCTGCGCTGCTCTTCCGCGGGAGGAAGTCCCATCCAGAGACCGACGACCGGTGAGCCCGAACCTGCCCAGGGGGCTTCCTAAGTCGCGCCGTTTCCCGTNTAATGTTAGACCCGTTTTAATAAAGAACACTTGGTAATTACATTTGCCAAATCCCAAGGAAAATGGAAGGGTGGAATATGCGTTTAAAAATAGATAAGATAAGCGTTTTGAATGGTGACGAAAGAAAAATCTGTTATTATCCTATAAGATGTCGCGACGTCTCGCTTGGTGGAGAAATCATGAGCTGAATGTTGTTTGGAATTATGTATATGGATTTTAGGTAACGATAGTTGAACTTTTGTGGTCCTCAGCGAACGCCCTACGGGGACGTTTGACACTGGTAGGTTCTAAAGGAGATGAAGGAGAAACTAGGGAAAGAACGAATAAAATGAAAGAAAAATGTTGAATTCACAATGAAAGGAAATTCACTCAAAAAACCTGTCGAAGGTTACAAAAAGAAAAGGGAAGAGTTCGAGAAAGAGAACTACTGCTCGCGAGTTGTGCGTATGTGCGGTGTGATTAGACAACTACCTTGGGCGTTGGTCAGTTCACTGTATCAGTATTGGGAACGTATTGAACTGATAGTATTAAAACTAAAGTACTTGCATTCGTATTACTGTATCGTTGGAATTTCTACGTACGATATATTTATTCACATTTCTAGAGCATATAGGTATAACACGTATAAAACTTAAATGCATGATTTATATCCTTTTTTGCATCACCTATCAGTGTAAATTTCAAATACAAAAACCGTAATTCTAAATTCAGTAAAAGTATAACGTATAGATGCAAGTATATTGGAGACTAACGTATGTACCTTTTTTTTCATCACATACATGCAACAGATGTAGTCAGTTTGTGTTGATCAATGTACATATATGGTACATATTTGTACTATATACATGTACATGTACATGTACAGTACGTACTTGTACCATATATGTAATTATATTATGAATCGTATGTTTTCAGGACTGTTCTTTTTGCTAATAGGTAGTAATCAGGACAGTCCTGAAAATGACTGATTAATAGGAAATACTGGTTATGTCATTGCATATACGCAAATGTGACGCTGACAATCAGTGAGTATCATTGCCGAATGTTACCAACAGACAATGACCACTTGAGCTTTTAAATCTGTTTCTTAAATTTCAACAATTCCTACACGTGTGTAGAGAGTCTAAACTTTATTCTTCTGGCACGAAGGCTATTGAAGCTCTGATTCATTTTATTCTATTGTCCTACACACAACCTATTGTATGCGTGTAGAACAATCTCATGATCTTGACCGGTTCACTGTAACACATTGTTGACCGGTAATTTTACAACGCTAGTCATTCTGGCAAGAGTTAACTCGTGATCGGTTAACAACGTGTTAATCACTTACAAATAATTACTGATCAGTCTCAACAAAAAATGGCAAAGGAACTTTCAATCGCAAATTATTATCCCTGCCTGTCCTCTGGTGGTTAGATGGTGGTTCTTGAATAACCATATTTCAAGGTTCATCACATTATTAAACGATTAAGATGATATGAAAGTAACATCCGAGGAGTCAATGGTTCATGAAACATTTCGGTACACTCGATGTACCGAATCATTCGAAACTTTATCCCAAAAATGTGGACACCCTAAGGAAGGTCCTGGCAATCGTACAATTTAATTTATTATAAAAAGTGTTAAAAATATCTATAGAAATTTTTTTAACCCCTTAAGTAGGGCAGAATCGGATGCGGAGATGTCACCTGTACGGAGAGCTTTTCCGCGGAGGGCCCATTTTTTAAATAAAGACATTATTCATTTATCGCTTTGAATTCGTGGGAATAAAGGGAGCCGCTATAATCGCGGTTTGGCATTAAAGGGTCAAATTAAAGTTCCATTGATGTCCTTCCTTAGGACCTTGATATTCACGTGGTAAAGTTTGAAACGATTCGGTACACCCAGGTCGAAGAAAAGTTTCATAAACAAGATTTCTCCGATGCCACCTTCACATCACTTTAATTCGCACTTCCATTCTTATTAACGTCCTGGAAACTGCCAATATTTTAATAGTCCTGAAAGCTACCGGTAGAGCTAAATTCTTTCATATATTTTTGTTCTCAGGTAATGAAACAAAAAAAACCTTATCAAACTTATTCGGGTTTGAGTTGGTAAATTAAAATGTCGAATATTCAAAGCATTTAATGAGCAAAATTGTAGATAACCGTTCTATTTCACTACATGTCCTGAAATCTACCAATACGCGT
>NW_019395629.1:0-3242 GCF_000612105.2 Orussus abietinus
ATTTTAAATTTATGACGTAACATGCTCCCGCCTTTGAACGGTCGCGTTCAAAATATGAAACTATCGCTAACAAGTATTATTGTCCGTAATATTGTCTATATCGTCCACGGGGAGAGGGGACACCTTCCTGACACTTCGTGTGTACGTCCCCGTTGTAGTCTGTCCGGTCACCACTCGGGTTACCTTGTCCGTCCCAGGGTGAACGGCGACGACTCGACCTAACGGCCAATGCATCGGTGGAAGATTATCTTCCCGAAGAACCACCATTGTTCCGGGTTTTATCTCGGTTGTTGGAAGTTGCCACTTGCTCCTGGTGGTTAATTCGTTCAGGTACTCCTTGTACCATCTCGTCCAGAAATGGTGCCGTACTCTCTGAATGTGTTGCCATGCCGAAAGTCTGTTAATTGGGGTATCGGTATAATCGTGATCGGAAACGCTCAGCAATGAGTCACCAATAAGAAAATGACCAGGAGTAAGGGCTATTAAATCGTTAGGGTCGGAGGATAAAGGAGTTAAAGGTCGAGAATTGAGTATCGCTTCTATCTCGGTAACATAGGTATATAACTGTTCGTAGGTAAATAGAGTGTCTCCAACGGTTCGCCTAAAATGCGATTTGAATTGTTTGACCGCAGCCTCCCATAAACCTCCGAAGTGAGGCGATCGAGGAGGGATAAAGTGCCACTGAATATTTTGTTTTGCTAGAAAATTTGCTACTTGTTCGTTATGTCCTTGTGAATGCATCAATTCATATAATTCGGATAATTCCTTGTTTGCATCTACAAAATTCGTTGCGTTATCCGAATGTAAATGTTCGCATTTTCCCCTTCGAGAAATGAAGCGGCGAAGACATCCAACGAATGCCTCCGTTGTTAAATCGGACACAAGTTCCATGTGCACTGCTCTTGTGACAAGGCAGACGAAAATTGCTACATATACCTTGAGCCTGTTACGATTTCTATGTTGTTTCTCCTTAATAAAAAGTGGGCCACAGTAATCTACGCCACAATTCAGAAAGGGTCTAGCACGTGTGAGTCGAGATCTCGGTAAATTTCCCATAATATGAATAGGCTGTACCGGTTTGTCTCTAAAACAAACGACACATTGTTTAATAATGCGTCGGACCGAATTTCGACCATCTATTGGCCAATATCGTTGTCTCACCGCGTATCGGGTGCAGGGGAGGGACCTCCTCGAGGTTCCCCGCGGGCAACGGGTGGGGTCAAGCGGCCTCCCTTCGGGGAGTGCGTCGCGGAGGCCCTGTCCCGGCAAGCGCCTCCCCAGGGTTTGTCGATCGGTCCGGAGCATTCGGGTTTTTCCCGGCCTGTCCTGGGCCTTCGGGCCCCTTTGGCGGTGGGTCCGCCTGGTGGGGATAGTATGTAATCCCCCCAGCAATGGGGGGGCCGCTAAGTGGCTCAGAGCTACAGGCGCGGTAGGGCTTGCCCTATATAATACGAATGTCATCAGCCATGTTTCGCCGGGTTATCTCGGCCGATGGGTTGGGCTCCCATCCGCTTTAGCTTGGAATGCGCGCCAACCCACGCTGGAGCATTGCGTCTCAGCTGGGGCCTTGCACGAATGCTCGCACCACGCGGGTGCAGGGGAGGGACCTCCTCGAGGTTCCCCGCGGGCAACGGCGGGGTCAAGCGGTCTCCCTTTGGGGAGTGCGTCGCGGAGGCCCCGACCCGTCAAGCGCCTCCCCGGGATTTGAACGAGCAGTCCGGAGCATTCGGGTTTTTCCAGCCCGTCTTGGGCCTTCGGGCCCCCATGGCGGTGGGGTTGCTGGGTAGGGTATGGAGTGAAACCCCCCAGAAATGGGGGGGCCGCTAGGGAGGCTTCGCCTCTAGGCGCGGTCGGCCGAAAGGCCGATACGACGTTATGTCATCAGCCATGTTTAAAAGCCTCAGCCGAATCTCGATGAGGTCCTCATCCGAGAATTCCAGCCAGCTTGTCGGTGCCCAGGCAGCCGGTGTCAGGGGCCACCTCCTGACGCCGTCCGGGAAGTCACAGATCTCAAATACCTCCCGCTGATCCTCTTCTCCGGCGGGAATCAGCCCGGGCATGGTCGGATCCTCCCAGCGCCGCCGTTCCCGAATTGCACTTGATGCGGCGCTTCATCGCCGATATTTTCGTTACGGCGGCGAGCATTGCCCGAGTCGCGAGGTGCCATGGTTAGTGGGCGAATGATCCTCTCATTACATCGAAAGTGCCATCCCGTACGTTATTTCATTTCATTCCTACATCCCGAATCGCGTTCATGGGGGGTAGAGAACCCGTAGAGTGAAAATAAAAGAGAACAAGGAAAGTTCCGGTCGCGTTTAGAGTTTCGAGTAGATTGGAGGCTCCTCGGGCTAAGGCTTATGTCGGTTCCGAAATTCTCCACCTTTTTTGAATTTTGAGGAATTATTCTCCTTCTTTTTCTCGTTTTTCTGAGTTTGGAGAAATTGTTCACCGTTTGCTAAGTTTGAGAAATAAATCTCATTTTTTCTTGCGTTTTTCTAATTTCGAGAAATTGTTCGAGTTGGTTTTATAATTTTGCGAATGTCGCGAGAGACCTTCTGTCAGTCGTAATTTTTAGTAGATTGCTGAGTAACTTTTGAGCGTTGCGTCGTTATATTTTTCTTGTATCATATTTTGAGTTTCCCCGCGGTCGGAGGCGAAGAAGCCGCGCGGCGACCGCGTGGTTGCCCGCGTCGCGTTCCGTGCGCGTAGGGCGTAAGTCCCGAATTTTGAGCGTAACTTTTCTCCGCTTATCAGAAACGTTCATTTATACGTAGCGCGATTTTAGTAGGTTGGACGCCCCATTAATATTTCTGGCGCCTGTAAAAATGTCGAGTATATTCCAATATTTCTAACGCCATTCTCTATTTCGAGCGTGTATTTGATATTTCTGATCGCGTAAGTTCCTAATTGTGCATGCTTATTTGGTGTATCAATTTATTAATAATTTGTCCTCCGACGATTTTTCCCTGATACCTTAATTTCCCTGACATTTGCTTTCTCGTATCTCATATTATTTTAACATTTGTATTTGACGCCTGAGATACCGTAACTTTCTCATTCAAGTTCGGGAAAATGTCCCGAACTTAATTTCCTGTATATCTGATGTAATGAACGTCGAGCGAACAGCGAGAGAGTAATTGCGAATGTTTCGGAAATTATTTGTATTAGCCCAAAATTTATCAAAGTTAGATTGTAGAGTCATTGAAAAGATATTTAGAATCGAACCTTGCTTTTAGAATATT
>NW_019395630.1:0-3257 GCF_000612105.2 Orussus abietinus
CTTTACGGAATACACTATTACATCTTGTGTCGAATTCCAGTGTAATCCGAGAGTTTTGAGGGTGGCATTTGAGCCATCGTGGAGCTGAAAATTAATGTTTTCTTCTGACAACCCATTCATGAGTTCGGGTGCGTTTGAAGCCCATTGACGAACATGAAGTCCACCAAGTCGAAGAATTTCAATGGACTCATCCCGCAATTGGATGGCTTCTTCGATGGTTGAGGTACCCGTGATTATGTCATCGACATACATATCTCGTCGCAATATCTTAGCGGCAAGCGGGAATTTATGACCTTCATCATCGAGTAATTGAACGAGACTGCGGATCGCTAAAAATGGAGCGCAAGCCAATCCGAACGTAACCGTGTTCAGTCGGTAAGCTCGGATGGTTCCTTCTGAGTCCCGCCATAATATTTTTTGGTATTCTCGGTCGGCATCACGAATTAGCGTCTGTCGATACATTTTCTCTATGTCGCCGAGAAGTACATAATTGTGTGTACGAAATCTCAATGTTAACGCGAAAATATTGTCTTGAATTGTCGGTCCTACCATGAGAGTGTCGTTCAATGACAATCCACTGCTTGATTTGGCGGAGCCGTCAAAGACCACGCGAACCTTGGTCGTGGCGCTGGATTCTTTGATTACAGCATGGTGTGGGAGATATATGCCTTCGTCTTCCCTTTCCTGATGCTGCGGAATTTCGGACATGTGTCCTAATTCAATGTATTCCTGAATTACGGCCTCGTATTGACTGCGCAATTCAGGATCTCGTGTGAATTTTCTGTCTAATCCATTCAATCGTTTAAGTGCCATCTGTCGTGAGTTCCCTAACGATGGTTTCTTTTCATTGAATGGCAATGCTACAACGTACCGACCAGTTTCAAGACGCCTCACATTGTCTTGGAAGTGTCGCTCGCATGCGGCTTCCTCTTGCGACAAATGTGGAGCACTGCTTACTTCTTCAATTTCACAAAATTTAGTCAAATCGAAGGCGATCGAATTCGAAAGATAAGTTTGATGGTGTCTCGATGCTGATGCAACTGAAGGCACATTGCCGCCGATAACCCATCCTAAATGTGTTTTTTGTAATATCAAATCTGGTCCATTTGTGGTCGATAGATCGATTTGTCCGATACATAACATCGACAGGACCGGGCCAGTGCTGATCAGCATGTCGACTTCAGCTGGCTGATGGAAAGTTGGGTCGGCTAGTTTAAGACTTTTGGGAATTGAGAGGTGAGTGCGCTCAATTTGTTGAGTGGGCAAAAGCCCTGAGATATGTGGAACGGTGAGGAAGCTCAAAGTTCTCGAATACTTGTTGTATCGAGACTGAATGGTAGCCGTGACCACATGATTGGTCACTGTTTTAAGGCCATTTAAACCCGCAATAGGGATGCTGCAATTTTGTCTCGGAAGCTCGAGAGAAGCAGCCAATCTTTCCGTGATGAAACTCGAATTTGAACAAGTGTCAAGTAAGGTTCGACAACGCACTGGTCTCCCCTCCTTGTTTATTACATGAACTATTGCTGTTGCTAATAGTTCCGTGGAGAATGCGTTTGACATTAAATTAATCGTTGTGGGGCTGCATAATGATGTTGATTCGTGTAGTCAGGAGGCGTTTTGCAGAGATGGTGTAACGGTTGGCAAATGAAGAAGGGTATTATGCCGTTTTTTGCAGGTTAAACAATGACTGGCTTTGCACAGTGCCGCCCTATGCCCTTGCCGTAAACAATTTAAGCAAAGAGATGCATTCTTTGCCGATTCAATCCGTTCTGCGATGGATTGACTTAGAAATTTCTCACAACGATATATCGGGTGCGATTCTTTGCATATTGCACAACTTGATTCGGACACTGTGGCAAAGGCATGCGTTCGCGGTGCTTGAAAAGACTTTGCACTCTGCCCATTGTTTTTAATTTGCTGTTTCGCTACAGACTTCAGAGGTCCATTGGAATTGACGGAGGTACTTGTGGAGTCAGTAAATAGTGATGCTTGTCGTAGAAATGAAAGGAGTGACTCGAATTTCGGCATGGAAGTATCGGTTATTGTGCACTCCCATTCTCTTCGAGTCACCTTATCTAATTTAGATAATATGATATGCACGAGAATTGTGTCCCAATATTCAACCGGTTGGCCAAGGGACTTAAGTGCACGTATGTGCTGCTGAGCCGAGTTGATTAATTTCAGTAATCCGGATGCAGATTCCTTCGGTAACGCTGGCAGATCAAAAAGGAGATTTACGTGTCGCAAAATTATCACTCTATTGTTGTCGTAGGTTAATTTCAGAAGATTCCATGCTTCGCTGTAATTCTCTTCGGTGGTTTCGAAGGAGTGGATCACCTTTGCTGCTTCGCCAGTCAGAGAGGATCGCAAGTATTGCAATTTTTGCACGTTTGACAGGTGCTCGTGATTATGGATCATCGAGACAAAGGCGTCTTGGAAAGCGAGCCAATTTTCGTATGAACCGTCGAATTTTGGCAAATCAATTTTTGGTAACCGAATCGAAAAGGAATTACTTGATTGAGAGTTTGGCGTTCCACGATTATAGACTACAGTAGGTTGATCTGGTGAATCGCGATTGTGTCGCGGTTCCCGGATGTTCTGGATTCAATAAATCGTCGGCGATGGCTAGAAGGTCGTAATATGTTTCTAACATTTCACATCGAACCGACGCGTGATCTGTTTCTTCGTCCAGCATTTCCAACTCGGTCTGCACTTCGTCGAATATTTTGAACGATTCGTTTAGTTTTTGAATTCGCACGCGCAGTCGAGACTTGTCTGGAGTGAGGTTGTACTGGGTCAGAAATTTATCAAAAGTGGTCAATTGGGACTTAATGTTCCCCCGTCGATGGATAAGCGCCCTTATTTTCTGCGCGATTTCCGTAGCCATTGTGAAAAAAGGAGTAGGTTTCAATGAAGGAAACAAAAGAAAACTATGAACGGGTTTGGCGATTCGTATTAATAACGAGCCTACCTTGTCGTTGACAATAGGATGCGGCAACCGATGATCTGGATGCTGCAATCGGCCACTAATGTCCCTGTTGCAGTCCTGGAGAGACAACTAGTCCGGTTGACGCTGCCTTCAATTGTCCTATGAGGGGATGGCGTCCTTCACTGTCCGCCTCAGCTGCTCCCGTATGTTGGTGGCCGGACGTTGCGTCGTGAAGGAAACTCACTCACGAATGTCTCTTCGAAGATTGTCTTTTCGTCACTGAATCTAAATCCGGCTCGAAGGACCAAAATGTTTCGTCTTGTCG
>NW_019395631.1:0-3214 GCF_000612105.2 Orussus abietinus
CTTTAAGTGTAACTTTTCCATTTTCTTTAACTCGTATACAAATTATATTTACAATACAGTTTGGCTGTATGTGAAATCCCATTTTACACATTTACAAACTGTTAACTTTCTTCTTTTTTTTTATCGGTTGTTAAAATAACTAACAAACGCGAAATAAAGTCAGTCTGTCGTATATTATTAAGGGTTATTTTATCAGAATAATTGAAACAAATAAGAAACGATAGCAAATAATGTTACTGCAGAAAATTATAGACTGAAATTAAGGGGAATGATTTTAAAATAAATAAATTATTGAAAATCGAAAGTTTGTAAAATCCCCTACAAAAGCCTCTCCTTATAAATAAACCTTGCTAAGTACTGGGTTGCTGCAAATCTCTCTTTTTGAAAATGTGAACTATTCAGATTCAACACTATGCTTTTATGTACGAAAAGTACTAATAGCATACCAAAAAGGCAAGTACATAAGTTCCTAAATATTTGCACCTTTTGTGCTGTGCTTGCACTTGACAATATATCTTCATACTATCCATTTACAGCAACGTAGAATCATTTTAATACAGCTAGGAGACTGTATTTATAAAAGACCCAGTCTAGAATCGAATATTAACTTTACCGACCGGCAAATTTAGATGTAAATGGCGATCACGGATATCGCAAAACCAATTAATAGGTTTCCGGTCGGTAAAGTAATAAAATCGTAAAAAGAAATTTGTTTCAATAAACACGGATTGGCTAAGTAATACCACATGAGATATCACTTAATGTTTTGCATATTAACTAATTATATTAATAAATTTAAATGTAATAAGCAGTGATAACAAAACTAATGAAGGAATGAAACTTTGTAAATGAAAAATTGTGATAAGATATTACCGGAGAATGTTCAGCTACTTATATCCTTAGCTTTGTGGCTCAATTTCATTGCTTCGCATACTTTTTGGATGTAAGAACATATGGAATTCGTATAGTTCTTACTTTTAAATAGAGGATCTCGTAAGGTCTAGTATGTGGCAAGGTTTTTTTACATAAAGATGTTTTTATAGGGGATTTTATTAACAAAAAAAAAGCAATTTTTAACAAGAATTGCACCAATCAACCAAGTTTTTTTGCTAAAAACAGTAAATATCTTTTTGGAGGTACTTGGTTACACTTCATTACAAAACAAAATCAATTATTATTAAGCAGTATTATTTCACAAAACGATCTTTATTGATAATATTACTTAAATATGAAGACCATGAGTGTTGGTAGCTTTTAGTTCTCGCACAATCCTGTGACAGTTGAATGCTTTTTAAATAGTTCCATTTTCAACTAGAATTATCGATAAAAAAGCAATGCTACCATCCACTCTGTGTGGAATGCTCAAGAAAAATCATTATTGAATATTTTTGTTATATACAATTATTTGCTACATCAACATCAGTGGAAGAATTCATGCTATCTGCACATTATACCTATTATTACCTGCTTCTTCAAATATACACTTCAAAAATATATTGAGTAGTTACCACTGACATTTATAAAACGTGTAAAAAAATTCAGAGCCTTCCGATCGCAAACAATGATCACTATTTTCATACGATTTTAATTAAATGTTTTAATCAACCCTTCCACCAATGATTTAACTTCATAATTATTAACCATTGCAATTATGTTAAACGCTTATAAATGCTATATTATAAATCCAAAACTATGAACTGATGTAAGAAGGAAAAATATATATCTTCAATTTAATGATCTTCCAATGATGTAATCATAAACCCATTCAGTCCATGGGGTATCATGTAGGCTCTGCATTTTTATAGTGAAAACATCAGTCAAACTCCAAAGGAGCATGGATTCCGTGTTGAATCAACATAGAACATTCCTTATTTTAATGTTATAATTATGTTGAAGCATGGTGCTTGTAGACTTGATTGTTCTATACCATTCTGATACTTTGAATAATTTGGAAGATTGCTGAAATAAGGCGGTATTTATTAATGTAGGCTTTTTATTCAAGTAAAAATTTCGATAATCTTTTTTAAATACTTACCAGATCCACAGACAACAAAAATAAATAGTGCTAATAACCAAGGTCCCACAGGCGATCCTTCCTCCTGGGCTTTCTAAAGAGAAAGACAATTTATCAAATTTCAATAGACACATATTACGTATTTATAAAATATTTTAAGAATATCACTCGGTATTAAATGAATTACAATAACTTCAGTTTAGTGGTTATTTTATCAAAGTTATTACCATTCAAATGTATTAACAGTTTACCAATTGGCGATTTTGGATGTAAATGGTAATCGATTTCGCAAATTATCTTGTACGCCGCCATTTTAGGCACGAAAAATTAAAAACAAATATCTTTTTACTCCTTAAGACTTACGTAATAAAGTACGCTTACATTCGTTGAAATAAAGTTATTAATTTATCTACAGTGCCGTTACAAACTTATAAGAAATCATACCCAAATGTCTACCTCCGATTTGATTCGTTTTGAAATATGTTCGAAATGTTGGAATTTCGTGAGTCCCAACATCTTTCTTAGGGCTTCCATGCTCAAGTGATAAAATTTCAAACAATGCGGTATAGCCAGTTCGTAGAAAAGTTTTATAAACAATTGATCTCATGGATGCCACTTTTACCTTGAGAAGGCGATTCAACCCCTCTTTGTAAAATGACCTTTTATAAATTTAAACACTTGTACCTTTAATAGTACGTTTTTCGGAGTAGTCGTTAAAGAAAAAATAGCTTCAATCTCGTGAAATACACAAATTTACGTATATTTAAAGCATACGAGAGTAATTAACTCTGTGAAATGTTTTTTTTTTTTTTTCAACAAACCAATGTTCAAGTAACATATACTGACGTAACTACAAATTGAAATTTAGTTTCCACTCAGATTTAATGGGCCAGTTTCCCAGAAAAGTCTTTTTCTCGAGTACTAATTCAAAAACTTCGTAAGGTGGATTTACCTCCTAAATATGAAATTGGACAGGTATAAAAAACGCGTGTCCCTTATGTTTTAATACACTACAACATATTTCAAAACGGATCAAATCGAAGGCGGACGCTTGGATATGTTTCCTTGTTAGACATCAGTTTAGGATTGACAAGATGGCGTTACCCTTTAAGTGTAACTTTTCCATTTTCTTTAACTCGTATACAAATTATATTTACAATACAGTTTGGCTGTATGTGAAATCCCATTTTACACATTTAC
>NW_019395632.1:0-3189 GCF_000612105.2 Orussus abietinus
GTCTTAGGTAATAATATGCGCATTTTTTACAATCGATTTTTACAACCTGATATGCTCCCTCTTCCAGCTCTTAAAACGTAGAAGAAAGAGATTAACTGAGAAGGAAAATTCATTTTAAAAGTACACCTATTCGTTTTCAACATGGTGGTTTAGGTGGATCATTCAACAGAATCCATTTTTTTTTACGTCATCATGGAGGTGTCATGCGTCATGAAATCATCAGGTAATTCATTGCCGAAGAGCTTGACTGACTTGTTGGTAATTAATGTTAAAATGATAATTAATTAATTTTATGAATATTTCTTACAGTGCACCCTACAAACATCGATTTGCATCCAGAAGCACACCTTAATAGTTCAACGTATGAACTTTTGTTCATCATCGGACGTGTTTTTTAATTTGCACATTTACACAACGTTTACAGATATATTGGACAATAGTTTGCGGTGACGGGTGACTTGCTGCCACCAATATGCAGATTTTTTCCAGGTCCTCTTCCTGTTCGGGTCCTCGAAGTCCACGTGAACAATGCCGAAGCGTTCACTGTAACATAATAAAATACAATGCTTCATTTGCATATATGTATCATTGCGTATGTGTATCTTGTAGGTATAACAATATCTAAATTATTAATTTTTATATTTACCTGTAGCCTCTCTCCCACTCAAAATTATCCAAGATTGACCACAGATAGTATCTCTTAACATTCACGTGATGATCATTTATTGCCAGCAGCATGCTTTTAATGTAATCATGGAAAAACTGAATTCTATCAGGATCATTGGTGTCACCCAAATCCGACATTCCATTTTCCGTAATATATATAAGCGGATTTTTGTAATCACGTGAGATCCTGATAAGACTGTCACCTAAACTTTGCGGCACTTGCTGTAATAAAATTTCGAAACATTTTAATTATTAACAAAACGGATCTAACAATAAGAGTTCCGCAAATGTTGCATATTCTTTCTTACTGTACAAGATGGTCGCTTTTATTTATTCTAGATCCATTTTTTAATAACTTTTCCTTCATGCCCCACGTTTCCAAAGCTTTTGTTTGAAAGCTCTTGACTTTTTTGTTTGACTACTCGGGGTATACCAATATATAAAGTATATAATATAATATAAAATACAATATATAATATAAAATACCAATATAAAAAGAATTCATTTCTTCGATGTAAACCTTCAGTTATAATTAATTTTGGATCGATGGATGTTATAAAGTCAAATTTGAATATTTTCCTCTTCATGTTCCCCTCAAGAGTCAAAATTCGTCGGTGTCAGGAAGCTTTCCAAATTATTTCAATGATTCGAGGTAAAATTTAATTTTGTTTTTCGATGTAAACCTTCAGTTACAGGGTATGTAAACATGTATATAAATTTCCGACGATTTTTATCAGTGTATATAATTTACTCACATAAAGCCAATTGGAGGCAGTAGGCTTCCAGGACGGATCGAAACTTTCAGTAACTCCTTGATCTCGATAATATGATGGATCAGGACCAGTTGTACCAAATTCAACGAGATGTGCCGTGTAGTAATTCATCCCCAAAAAGTCAGCTGATCCCCTGCTCGAAAATAAGAAATAAGGTGAAGTGAAACACGTCGAGGAACTCAATCAGTTCCTACCCCTCATGAAATTTCATTTTTGTACCAAATTTCAAAAATGCCAATAAATAAATTTAAAAAAAAATGAAATCTTGAATATCGGGGCCTTCTTTATAGTCGCCACATTCGCATTGTCAAGTTTGAAGGTTCACCCTCAGTTCTAATAAGAGTTTCATAAACAAAACCCCCTTCACGCCACATTGACTTCACCTTAAGTGTAACATTAACCACACTAAAGTACAAATAAATGATTTTAAATCCCCGAAAAATGTAATTCCTCGATCTCAACGACAATGGCACCATTACCTGATAGAATCGATCCACTCCTGAGAGAAGACCGGAAGTCTGGATTTAGTAAATCCTCCCTCCTCGCTTTTATTAGCGAGGATTTCTTTCATCAATTTGGGGTAGTCACCCTGTTCGGAAAATATCGGGCTCAGCTGCCAGCCATTTTTAAACTGATGAGCAATTTCCGCGGCATCTCGATCCTCCTCGGTTTTAGGATAGAATCCCCCGACGTTTATGACGATACCGACGTCGCCATTTTGGAGGGACCTGAACTCCTTGTCGTATATGTGGTATGCTTTTGCGTGGGCTTTCAGCATATTGTGCATGCAAAGGTAATCACCGATTCCGTTGAGCACTTTTCCGGGAGCTTGCGCGCCTTCGGCGTAACCACTTATGCAAACCGAATCCGGCTCGTTAAGGGTGGCGAATAATTTCACTTTTGGCCCAAATTCATGGAATACCACCCTGGCATAATCGCCGAACCAGTCTACCATCAATTCGTTCGTCCAGCCGCCCAGATCTTCCAGGATTTGGGGGTGGTCCCAGTGATAGATGGTGATAAGAGGCTCGATGCCTTTGGCTAGAAGCGCGTCTATTAATTTGTGATAATAGGCTATGCCATCTTGGCTGATCTTGTTCGCGAATCCAGTTGGAAGAATACGAGACCAGCTTAAGGAGAAACGGTAGGATTGAAACTGTGGAAAGAAAAAATGAGGATTCATTTGTTGACTTCCAGAAACTCGGTAGTGTCAGACGGTGGTCTACGTACTAACTGGATATA
Source organism: Orussus abietinus (assembly GCF_000612105.2). Classification (NCBI taxonomy): domain Eukaryota; kingdom Metazoa; phylum Arthropoda; class Insecta; order Hymenoptera; family Orussidae; genus Orussus; species Orussus abietinus. The sequence goes on from NW_019395632.1 coordinate 2,682, forward strand.
TGATACATTGTGTATTACATTAATTTTATCTGTTTATCGTGCTAAATATTAATTATGTGTAAAAATGGTTTATACAAAAGTTGTAGACCGATTCAAAATGCAAATATTATTACCTACGACTTTTTCTCGTATGACTAACTGTATCTGAGAAAAGTGCGAAAAACCTGACATGGTTTTTCGAATTCTTCTCGGAAACAGTCGTACAAGAGAAAGTCCAAAATCCGTACAAAACAGTTTATCGTGTAAAGTATTAATTATGTGCAAAAATGGTTTATACAAAAGTTGTAGACCGATTCAAAATGCGCATATTATTACGTACGACTTTTTCTCATATGACTGACTATTTCTGAGAAAAATGCGAAAAACCTGACATTGTTTTTCGAATCTTCTCGGAAACAGTCGTACGAGAAAAAGTCTTAGGTAATAATATGCGCATTTTTTACAATCGATTTTTACAACCTGATATGCTCCCTCTTCCAGCTCTTAAAACGTAGAAGAAAGAGATTAA
>NW_019395633.1:0-3192 GCF_000612105.2 Orussus abietinus
CGGTTCTGGTCTGGGCTAAGTGAAAAAATTTTTTTTCGAAAATCGAAATTTTGAAAGTGTCAGGACAAATTGGAGGTGCTTACGAGTCATGTACCCAAGTTTCAAGTCGATCGGTCCAATACCCTTCAAAAATAGCGTTGTATTCGATTCGACTCACTTGAGGGGTATTTCACATCACCTTAATGCCTCGACCCGTAGCTTGGAGCTTGACTGGTTGAGAAGCGCGAACATGTCTAGGAGCGATCGCACTCACACAGATTCGCTGCATATTCTGTACGTAAATATTGACACGTGCCCATCGCTCCGCATTTCGTCGATTTCGGGGCAACACTGTACTTTAAACTTTTTTTTCATCTTTTATCATCTTTCCCCGACTCGTGCGATCTACGTCATTCCCGACTCACATGCTCGGTGTTTAACGATGTTATTGAAATTTCGTTAGTTACCATTGTTTTACCGCGAACCGGAATACTTCAGGACAAATATTTTGCAATAAAGTTACTGATGTACGGGACAAATATTTGAACCAGAAGTTTTTAAGGTCCGAGCTCATTAATTTAAGCTCAAAATGATGACTATAATTTAAATTTTTGTAATGAATGACATAACAGTAGCGACATGGGTAACTAAATAATAATACCAACGGTAAGAAAGATTGGTACTGTTATCTTACGGTACGATTTTAATTAATTTTACATTTATTGGAGCAGTAGGTTTATCGCGTTAGAGACTCGAGAAATCGAAAAGTGGGAGAGCGCCACGCGACTAGTATAGTCGAACTCATGCAATAGAGCCTCGGGGCTCGTCGGTATTCTTCGGATTCTTTTGGGTATCGGCGTCTCGCGAAGCGTCGTTCTACCGGCGTCTCTCGCACTTTACTTTATCGTCGATCACGGTGCTGCGCACACGTAGTGGGAAGAGGAGTGTGTTAAAATAAATGTGAAATTTATTATCGCCGTTCGCCCAATCCTTCTCTCATAAGCCAGCCTCGCGATTATCAATCAAAAGGTCTAATAACATTAATTATTAAAATCACATTATGGACGGTGAAACCAATAATGAAAAGCTGGACTAATAAAAAAAAATTACATAACTGTAATGTATTCTATTCGATTGTTATGAATTGTAAAACGTAATAACAAAAATTTGCATGAAAAATCGGACCCACCCTCCTACAGGATTCGAACTCGTATGTTAGACCTGACGTCATACCGACTACGTCAAGCTATGTGGTTGAGTATCTACTTACATCTAGGTTTTGTGTGTTTCCGAGGGAAAATTCGTAATTTTTTTATTAACGTCCGTACCTAATCAAAATTGTGTATAAAGTATAATTCCACTCTCGAGCACCCACATTGCAATTTCGCCTGTATCAGTTGCGGACAAAATAAATAAAGTAAGTAAAGGGTAAAGTCACAGAGGGCGCCAAGACTGTTCTTCCTCTACCATCAAATGCGAACGGCGTCGATAAACGTGGACGTAGGAAAGTCACCATCGTCAATTGCCATAAGGTATTACCATCACGAGTACGTGAGCCACATGGAGCTTGTGAGTCACCAGCGGTGACTGTTGGATGACACCGTCATCGTGAGTGCACGAGTCCTCACCAATGTGATGACTTCCTCTGGTCGTCGAGGTTGCTCGGCGGTCCACTGCGCCCGTGAAGCTCTGAAGCGTTCGGCCCGATATGCAGGAACTGCGGATAAATTTTGCAAAAAATAGAGAAGAGTTGTTCCTTTTAGTTCCAGAGTCGCGCAGGAAAGTTGTTCCTCGGAGATCCCGGATACGAATGAGTAATCTTCGACCTTTGACCTTTGATGTAATTACTGACGAGTACCGGGCTGGTGTGTTCTATCCTCCTGAAATGAGAGAGTGTGGGTGTTGGTGTAGTGGAATGGTGGGGGGGTGCGGTTTCTAGAGCGTGATTCTGGCGGGGTAGGTTTATCGGGGAATGCCTAGGGTTGGCTACAGGGTGGTTTCTATCATTATCGGGCCATTTTGGGTCTTTTGTAGTTGTAGAAGTGAGTGGGGTTGTAGTTTGTTGTAAGGATTAGTGTTTCCTTGGGGTGGTTAAGTATTGGTACGAAGGTATTTTATGTTATTCTTTTTATGTAGTTTTCTATTGTTTGAATTTGAAGGTCTTTGTGTTTTGATGAGTTTCTGATATACCACACTGCTTGAGTAATTTGCCTTAGTACTCGGTTTGTATTTTTTCCAGGGTGTTGAGTGCGAGTTTGAAGGTCGTGGCCCATGTTGATCAGGCGTAGGTCATGATGGGTCGGAATAGAGAGGTGTAGAGCAGTAGTTTGTTTTTATGTTTAATTTGAATCTTGTGTGGGTTAGTGGGAAGAGAGGATAGGGCTTTTGATGTCTTGTTAGCCGTTTCTTTTATGTGGAGGTTCCAGGATACGTGAGAATCGAATGTGAAGCCCAGATATTTTGCGTGGGCTTGCCAGGGGATTAGCTGGTTGTTTATTTAGAGGGGGTTGGTTGGTTTATATGATCTTTTGGTGAGGAAAAGTTACATGGTTTTGTTGGGGTTTATGTCTAGTTGCCAGTTATGATACCATTTGGATATGTTATCTAAGATCAACTGGGTTTTTTGGGTGGCTAAGTCGGAGGAGCTTGAGCGAGTGAGGACTGCGACGTCGTCCGCGTAGAGTGCTATTAAGGTATTGTGGTCGATGGCTGGAGGAAAGTCGTAGGAGTACAGGTTGATGCGGAGTGGGGATAGAAGGGAGCCTTTGGGTACTCCGGCTGCGGTGAAGCGGGGTGGAGATTTATGATTGTCTTCTTTTTTTTAACTTGGAAGTGTCTATCTGTTATGTAGGAGAAAAGGAATTAGCAAAGTTCGAGGGGGATTCCTGCAGTTAGTAATTTGTACATTAGTCCTTCGTGTCATACATTATCAAAGTCTTTGGAGATATCGAGAAATGCGGCTGTGGTGGACTTTTTCTGGTTGAAGCCGAGTGAGATGAATTCGACTACTTTGATTATTTGTTGGGTGGTGGAGTGCTTTTCACGGAAGCCACACTGCTCGGGGGAAATTAGATTGAGGGTTTTAGTTTCTCTTTTAAACCTGGAAAAAATAACTTTTTCTTCTATTCTGCCTAAACTGCATAGGAGGCTTATGGGACGGTGGTTTTGTGGGTAAGTTTTGTTTTGTCCTGGTTTAGGGAGGAGTATGACGTC
>NW_019395634.1:0-3132 GCF_000612105.2 Orussus abietinus
CATTATGGGTAGTCCCTAAGAAAATGGATGCTTCGGGCATAAAAAAATGGCGCATAGTAATTGATTATAGGCAGCTTAACGAGAAGACTATTGGTGACGCGTACCCACTCCCCAATATAGAGGACATATTAGATCAATTAGGTCACGCCCAATATTTTACTACACTAGATCTCGCCAGTGGGTTTCACCAAATTCCTATGAATCCTAAGGACTCACCCAAAACGGCTTTTTCCACACCAGACGGCCACTATGAATTTTGTAGAATGCCGTTCGGCTTAAAAAATGCTCCCGCTTGCTTTCAAAGATTGATGAATGTAGTATTAACAGGTCTAACTAACAAGCAATGCTTCGTTTACCTTGATGATATTGTTCTATATGGTTCAAATATATTAGATCATAATAGAAAATTAGCCAACGTATTTTCAAGGATACGAGAAAACTCTCTTAAGATCCAACCTGACAAGTGTGAATTTATGCAAAAGGAATGTCAGTATTTAGGGCACATAATTACCAGCGAAGGAGTAAAACCAAACCCCTCTAAGGTAGAGTCCATTCAAAGACTTCCACGACCTCAAAACCAAAAGAGCATAAAAATATTTCTAGGTATGACCGGGTACTATCGAAAATTTATCCCGAATTTTTCAACTATCGCTAAACCCTTGACTATGTTGTTGAAGAAAGATACACCATTTGTATGGGGTGATTCACAAGAAGATGCGTTCCAATCACTTAAATCGATTTTGGCACATGAACCACTTCTACAGTACCCAGACTTCTCAAAACCCTTTTATGTCACTTGTGATGCTTCCAATATAGGAATCGGTGGTATACTGTCCCAAATGAAAGCGGAGAAAGATTTACCTGTTGCTTACTACTCGAGAACATTAAACAATGCCAAACAAAACTATTCTACTACTGAGAAAGAACTTCTTGCCGTCATCGACACAATCGAACACTTTCGACCATACCTCTACGGACGTACGTTCACGGTATACACAGATCACAGGCCTCTTCAATGGCTTATGAATTGTAAAAACCCATCCTCCAGACTTGTTAGATGGCGCTTACGCCTAAACGAATACCAGTATACTATTAAATATAAACCAGGTCGCGTAAATTCCAATGCAGATGGATTATCACGCTTGTTCCCTGACGAAATTAAAGACGATACTCCTTGTGTCAACTTAATCCAAAAATCTAACAAAACATATTCTGATTTCATTAAATTCCATTATATGAATCAAGAAATTTTCGAATTCCAAAAGGAAAATTTGCCGTTAACGAAAATTAACGACCCAATCGTGATCTTTTGGTCGGAAGACCTAGACGAAAGTAACCCTTACTCAGATTATGTCCAGTCAACCTTTGACATCAGCCAGATAAAACCATCCACTAACGGGATGACTAAGTTGAAAAATGAAAACCAAACGCTTTTCCTGTTATTTGCAAAAAATCTGCACCATGACAAAATCGAATACAAGAATATTTTTGAATGTTTAGTAACTTTTAAGAACTTAATCGGAACGAAAGGTTTTGTACTGATACCCCCGGAAAAAGCGAACAGCGTCAAACCACATATGTTAAATGAAATGATAGTTTTTATTTTCCCTCGGAACGAAGTAAAACTTTTTAACGTCGAGAAAATCGTCCCTAAGGATCAGGATGAAGTGAAAATTATACTAAAGGAGTGTCACGATAGCAAATTGTCGGGACACTACGGATTTAATAAAACCTACTCGAAAATAAAGGAACGATACTACTGGTCAACGATGAAAAAAGATATTAGACAGTACATCAAAACATGTCGATCATGTCAATTAAATAAAACGAATTTTAAGCCCACAAAACAACCTATGGAAATCACGACTACATCGGAAACTCCGTTCGAAAGACTAGCCATAGATGTAGTCGGCCCTCTTCCACTCACTGAAAAAGGAAATCGATTCATTATCACGGCGCAAGATGACCTCAGTAAATTCTCTTTTGCGTTTCCAGTACCAAATCATGAGTCTCGTACTATAGCAGAAACTCTGCTCCCAATTTTCCTTAATTTTAGGATACCACAAAAGATCTTAACCGACCAAGGATCTGACTTTATGTCAAATCTTATAAAGGAATTTAACAAGTTGTTTCAAGTGAAACATCTATGTACTACTCCTTACCACCCGCAAACAAATGGAGCCCTTGAAAGATCTCATCTAACGTTAAAAGATTACCTTACACACTACGTAAACACGAAACAGCAAAACTGGGACGAATTCGTGCCATTCGGAATGTTCAGTTATAACACCTCTATACATAAATCCACTAGATACACTCCGTATGAACTACTCTATGGTAGAAAGGCTTATCTACCATCCTCGATCACGCGAGATCCAGAATTCCACTATACATACGACGATTACATTCGTTCACTCCAATATAAATTAAATTCGGGTTTCCAATATGCACGTGAGAATATTATTAAATCAAAAGTATCAAGCAAGGNGGCCAAAATTTGGGCGATATCGTCCTCAGTTAGGTTGAGGCTGCCCGCCGATTGAGGGGAGTGATTGGCCTGCGGATTTGGCCGGCTTGCGGATGCTGCCGGTTTCACCGGCACGTGCTGTGCTCGCGGCCTTAAGGGCGGGCTACCAGTATATGGATGATTGGCGGGAAGCTGCCGCCGGCATACTCTCTACCCTGTTAGAAGACGACCCGCTTTATGATTCGCGGGATCTTGCACCGCGGGGAGTGCCGGATCACTCGTTGCAGCCTGATAATGTGCAGGCCCCTCCTTTTACGCAGGGGGAGCTTATTACGGCCCTTAAAACGACTAAGAATAGGAAAGCGCCGGGTCTGGATGGCATTCCCTCGGAGTTTTACAAGCAGTTTGTTAACGAAGCCTCGCCAAAACCACTTCTGAGATTGTACAACATTTGCATGAGCTCGGGGATCTTGCCTGATTCGTGGAAGGTAGGCACTATCAAACTAATAAGGAAGTCGGCTGTTCGAGACATTACCGACCCCCGCTCATATCGGCCCATATGCCTGCTGTTAACAGTGGGAAAAATTTATGAAAGACTGCTCTTGGCTAGATTATTGCCCACAGTTATCAATAGTGGGTTCGCTGCCACCAGACAATACGGATTT
>NW_019395635.1:0-4730 GCF_000612105.2 Orussus abietinus
TCAAAATAATTGCAACCATTTTTATTATTTGAAAATCTTTCAAGAAGCAATATTATATGTGTTCCTATTACTTTCTCATGATTACATTTTTCTGTAAAAGCACGGTTTACTTATTTTCTTTCAGTTGTTCATATTTACAGTTAATTCACTTCATCATATTAATGTGCAGTTAATGAAGTTTTTATCGGATAATAATTTGTATCAATGAAGTGAAGCAGAACTACTGAAATATCAATTTAGATCTTCATGGCTGAATCTGCTTTATTAAATTACTAACGGTCAGTTCCAAAATGTTTCCTCTTGTGGCTATGTATCAGCTTATCTGTGCTTACTAGTATTGTGAAAACGATTCATTCCTAACAGAGTAAGCGATTCGTACTCTTGAATTGTTTCCATATTCACGCAAGTAGATGGGGAGGTTTTTATTATAAAAATAAACTAGATGTATCAGTCTTTCATAATTTCTAAAGCACTCTCGACCTCGTCTTGAAAGTTTCAAAAATCCAATTGTCCTGACACATATTTTCATTCAAGAAAAGATGGTTAATTCGTGTTACTTAGGAGCGAATAAACTGTAGTCGATATGTTCAATTTTCTTCGTGACATGGTCGAGAGGGAGTTTACATATGCTTATCTAATTGCACTTTTTATAAAAGAGATTAGCATCGACGTGAATGGTATCATTAATGAAAATTCAAAATTGCTTTTATTTGGTTTGCTGGAGGTGCACTGTATGGCTGGTAAGAGTGGAGGTAGCTTGTTGTTGATATTGACAATCGTACAAGCTGTAAAGGGGCAGAATTATGTTTGTGCCATACGGATCCCTGTGTAGCACATAAAATTATTTCTCAGCTACAATGCAACGCTAATAGTATGTATATCAACGACCTTGAAGCAAGTATTGTACATGGTGTTAATTACAGGATGTTCCGATTTCGAATATTTCATTTATTGCATGTTTGTTTAAACATATGCATTGTGCATATTAGTCACCGCAGAGTGAAAAATCACTGAAGTAGATTAAATTATTGCTCTATGCCAGAATGTAGATTTTCAATGTTGAATTTCATGGTTCACGATGATACAATGTCTATTACATTCTCTTTCACATTGTCGAGTTCGTATATTAATTAGTGACACAAGAGAAATACTCGTGTGCTCGAAGTCCTTCACGTTGGTTCGTTTCGACGTATGTTAATCTGAAACTGTTTAATATTTTCAAACAATTCCATTTCTACAGATACTGAGAGTATATTGAATTGACCATTACTTCGTGAACTTTTTAACTGTGCATATTATTTGGGAATAAATGCTGGCGATTGGTGTTTTAATCTGTTAGGTTTTTAAGTCATTTGAATTGCTCTATCGTTCTAAAGTCGTACTACGATTACATTTCCTAATACATTCCGATAATGAATGGATTATTTGTTTTGGTGGTATTCACTATTTATAAGAGTGCGACAATCCTGAAGATATATGTGTAGTACACCTAGCAAATACAGATAACTTTAAAGACAGGAATTATTAAAAGTTTTATGAAAGTAATTTTTGAATATTGTAGGATGCAAACAACAGTATTACTTTGTTCTGCTAATTAATCATTTTCCGATCTATTAGGGACAGAAAGTGACGGAGAAGCATCGGAATCAGGGGATGACGGTTCAATTTACCAACCATCAATTAACGGATCCTCTTCGGAGGGTACAGTTATACCCGATTCCGAGGAAGAAGATTCTGGTGGCAACAAAAAACAGTCGACTGCCGACACAAGTGTTGTTCCATTAGCTAACCATTCGAACCGGTCAAATAGCCTAAATTTGTCATCGGACCCTTTCACTGCGGGTACGTGCGTTCCGGATGATTCCGATATGCTAGNGCTTGGATTTGGCGGAGGCAGTTTGAGCAAATTAATGAGAACTAACATTTATCGGATTATGAAATAATTTCACACGTAACATAAAAAGGGTTTTAAGCAATGTGGTTTGGTACATTCTTTAGGAAAACTCGAAGTAATACTTCTCTATATTTTCAAGACCTACTACTCCATGCGGAGGACAGCAACGCGTCGTACGCCTCGTCCAATGTACAGTGGCGGACACAAATACCTTCTCGTCAAACGTTGGCCATGCCACAACTGCAGGGAAGGAATTTATGTCCGCCAGCGTACCGCACCCAGTAACGGTGGGCTGACACCTTAGTAATAAAATTATTCAATTTTTATGTTATTCTTGACAATTTTCATGCTCATTTCGCACATAATGTAAAACGCTTTTAATATATGCCATTCCACACATTAAGAAAATATGAAGTAATACTGCTGAAAATTTTAATGGAATTACTGATTCGATGCGATGAACACAGCTTCGGTGCACCTCATCTCCTTGTACCTCGCCTCGTACTGATCATATGAAATTAAAACAATCAATTTATTCATTTGTATCGTATCAATTTTTGTATGCCTATTTTTTAGATTGTCGTTGGACGTTCCACACATGTTTGTAAAATCATAATATTTTAAATGCATTAGTCCATAAATGAAGTCAAATGATTACATTTCCAATTATGTGCTCCACATATATTTCGAATACATACATCTTTCTGATCAATATTAAAACTTTTATTATTACATGAACCACGATACGCAAAGTAAGAAATGCAGAAAATTATGCAATCCAGTGGCTGCACAGATCTAAAGATTACATTCAGAACTCAGCCATTAGCTATCATTGAAGAGAACGTTACGCGGCTGAAGTTATAATGTAAGATCCTTCGACTCCCTCGAAGCGGTATAATGGATAGGTAGCTTAAATAATAAAAAGTCTTCCGTACCCCCACTTATGTCTTTGAGAAGTAAAAGCTTAAACAATCCTTTAGAAAATAACATACTCTTGCGAAATAGAAATAATTTAGAAGTACGGGTCTCTTCCAGGACCTCGCCGTGATATTTTTAGAACATTCCTAAAGTATTACGACTAGGTCCTGGAAGAGACCCGAACATTTCGTTACATTCTTTTCTGCAGGCGTACGTCGTTCTCGGGATATCACACCAATAAATCGTGTTACCTTGTAATTCTCAAAGTTATAAACGAGTGCACGAGTGTACTTCTTCTTATTCAAGTTGTTGACCGAATTTCTTGCTTCGGCGGAAGTCAAAGGTTTCTGTTTTGTAATATTATCCACGTAATGTTAACTTCTTTGACAGATTGGATGAAATTTTTAAAACAGCGCAGTATTGCGTCATTCCCTGCATTACCTACTATGCGGATGCAGGCTCATCAACAAATTCGGTCGATGGCTTGAATAAGACGTCCTCCGTACCCCCATTTATGTCTTTGAGAAGTAAAAGCTTAAACAATCNCTAGGGCGCAGGTGAGGGTGGACTTCGGAGTCGTGCTGATGCGTTGCGGAGTCATCAGGTTGTTTGCCCCGGGTCGGTCGTGACTTTTGGAGCCGTTTGGCCGGTGAACTCGTTGAATTCTTTCGCAAGGGTTTCGCGTTTCTGTACTCGGATTTCCATGGCTGACTCCGGTTAATAAAAAAAACGGATTTTTTCCTATTTTAGGGTACGGAAGGTACCTACGTAACAATCTCAAGGCGTGCATCCTAATGAGGAAATTTTCATCAGAGTGTGGAGCTCACCTCTCTAATTCCCTACGAGGAACTGCCTTAAGAAAGCACATTGCTACCAAGTGCAGAACTTTGAACTTAAGCGAACACGAAGTTTCAGACCTCGCTAACTTTATGGGCCACGCAGAGAAGATACATCGGCAACACTATCGCCAACCCTTAGTTGGTCGAGAAATTCTGAACATGTCCAAACTTCTGGAGGCAGCCCAGGGAACAAACGATGACAATATGGACAACAATGATGCGGAAAGTAATGCTAGCGATTGTAGTGAGGACTTACCAAATGATGAAAATACCAACTCCTCGATAGTAAACGAAGACCGCAGTCAAAATAATTCCAGTCTAAGTATGCGAGTTCTAAATTACACACGCATAGCCTTGTGAATAATTTTCCACCAATAGACCACGAACTCCATTGACCAACATTTTGTGTGATTATACCTGCGCGTGTACAAGGCTCTCTTCGAATCTAGTAAACCCTATTTCATTAGCGTCAAAATTAGCTTCTGAAACTTAGCACATTCGTTCCCAACACGGATACCAAGGCCTCGTACTGGTATCGGTGTGACCTGAGACACAATATATTTAAAAGGTTTTATTTAAACTTGAAGCAACATTCATCAGTACAAATACAACTAAGTTTACGAATGTTCCGGCGCAAAATATTGTGTCTTGAAAATTTGAAACATTCGTTTCAAGTATCTGTGGTTTTCATGTTGCAGATTGCTCCAATGTATCGGTAACCGATTCGGCATTCGGTATTGCAGCAAATTTGTCCGGTGAAACAGGCAGCAAAAAGAAGCGCTCCAGTAAGTTTATTTTCTGTAGGACCTTATGATCGATACACCATACTTCCATTGTTACGTCAAATTCGTAACAATTTTGTTACGGGGCGGCCGAGCAGATGCGAGGCCGAGGTAATTCGGATGGAGATTACCCAAATCTTGCGCGTAACGATTATTTTAAGTTTGTGAGGAGATTGATCCGAGCGGCTAGATCAATTCCTCTGGTGGGACCTAGGGGAGTGAGGAATAGAAAAAGGGTGCGGACGAATGGCTATGTGGCTATTGTATTAAGATTTGCGTTTATTCGTACGTGAGGTC
>NW_019395636.1:0-3015 GCF_000612105.2 Orussus abietinus
ATCTCTTATAGTTATAAATCTGGTTACAGGACGGGAAAATCCAAATCGACAAACTTGAATGGCACGATTATTCTGTTTCTTCGTTCGCATGCAATAACTGTTATGCGTATGTCTCTGATGCGTATTAACCCGCCGGTATAATGTCGGTGAAACATTTTTGATTGGTATTCTACATGTAACATATTTCATAATAAACTCAGCCACCTCCTCTGTTGAAGATTGACCAAGTATAGGAGCATCTTTTACCCAAATAAGAAGATGGAAATGTTGAGTTCCTCTCCCCTGATATTCACGCCTCCAAAAGTAATGCGTGACCTCGCCAATAGGATTATCTTTCGAACATATAAAGTCAAGCATTGCCCGAAATTTGTTGTCTATAAATCTCGACGTAGATACCGGATCTGCAGCTATGAGCTGATTTAGTGACATGTGATTCATTGTTGGATTTACTTTCCGAAGATATTCCGTTAAATCTGACCACAACCATTCACTAGGACTTAATGTGAGGAACCACGTTGCCGGCCCATAATGCTGTATCATACAGTTTAGATCACATCTTGTCCTTTTCCAAAACTGGTCTGTATTACGAAGCCTTCCGTATATTGTATTTAACTTCTTCTCCAGTTTTCCTTCAGAAAAGTGTTGCAAATAAGTTGAAGCTGTGTACCGTTCTCGGACATTCGTTACATTCATTTTATGATAAATACCGCTTTTTGACTGACGGACATTATTATCATTTAGTAAATAAAATAAGTATTGTTGATTTAAACAAAATTCCGAATGTTTTGACACCAATCTTGATTTAATAAATTCAAAGTCAGTGAGCCGAACTGATCTTTCTTCATGTTGTCCGTTAACACCATAAGGGTACAAGTCAGGAAAACATTTTAAAATCCAGAGATTTATGGCGATTATCAAGGGGTACATCATGAATTTTCAACATTTGATAAAGCTCCGTTGCACTTTTATTCTCTTTTTCATTGTGCATTGGATAAATTGTAAAATTTTCATAATAAGAATCCGATTGTGACATTAAGGTTAACAATGCCATGCGATCGTCCTTGCCTGTTTCTGTATCCGAAAATTCTACCTTAGATTCCTTGTTATCATCTTGATCTAGAACCACTTCTTCTTGTAGTTGAAATTGTACGTCCTGTATATTTATACGTAATAACATATCAGGATGTGCTGGCATATTTATTTTTGAGCACAACGGATTATTGTGCTTTAACCATATTAAGGCATCACATACTTTTTTCAAATCTACAAGTTGTTCCCATACTACATTTGATTTTGTCGGTATTCCACGAACAAGTATGTATAATTCATGTTGAAGATTGAGTGGATCAGTCGATGGACAAATCTTTATAATAGTTTCCTCTAAAGGTAACGGCAAATGAAATGTTCTGCCTTTTGCCTTATTCACCATGTCTCTAAACGGTACATTTTTTTTACTAACAGTTCCCATTTTCTGTACAGTTTGGAATGCTTTTGCCCTTTGAATTAAAATACTCTCATAGTCATTCAATTGCATAATTACACTGGGCGCCGCTTTAACGGCAAGCTGATTCAAGATGCATGTTAGCGGTAGCTTATTCGCGCGAAATTGTGTAAGACAATAACGACAAACATAGTCATATGTAATACCTTCACTTTGAACGTGTTTTACCAGATCTTGCCAAAATATATTAGTAACAATTTTATTCCTCAACTTCGATATACATACGATGTCTCTTTTAAAGCAAAGTTTTTCACAAGATATACAAATATTTCGTGGTACGTCTGTTGCTCGCTTTATAAAAGCTTTAAAAGATTGCGAGTACGTGGATATAATGTCATCTTCATTTAAATTGATTTCCGTAATACAGTTGATTCCAAACTGTTTGCAAGACTCTTGCGCCTTATACGTGATATATTGCAACAGTTCTAAATTCGTAGTATTCAAAGCATTATCAAGCACCATAACCCTATTATCAAATGCTAGAACTTTGTAAAACAATCTTTTAACGTAACGTACTATTGGAAAATGTGGCGATTAAAATTCCACGGAAATAAATAGTTTTGCAATTACAAGCGTCCATATAACAAACGTGAGTGTGCCCCAATTTCCCAACGTAGTGCTGAAAAGTGCATTTATTGACACGTGCAAATGTTTTTCTCACATTTCTTAACGAACAATAAGATATGCTTTCAAGAAACGTTTTGTACGCTTCCAAAATTTGAGTGTTTATTGCTTTACAAAATATTATACACTACCATGAATGTTTCGTATCTTTCTGCAATGTTTGTAATGGAAAAATATTGACTGTTTGGCCATTTGCATTCATTTGAATAGCTTCTGAAAAACGTAAAGGAATTTCATAAGCAGTTTCCACCTAATCTTTCATCGCCACACAATGCCACTTCCATGCTTTGTGCATTAGGATCAAAACATTTTTTAAGCCGTGTTAATAAAACATCAGCTTTTATTTTAAGATGCTGCAATGCTTTTTTCATTCCGCAAATATATCTTTCTCTAATGTGGAAACACCATTTTATTATACGTTCAGCTTCGATTCGATTTTTTGTTGCCGTTTCTAATCGTAATATTTTCGTAACTTGTGTAATATATTTTTCTTTACTGTGCTTTGTTTTAATGATATTTAATACATTGCTGATTCGTTGATATTTTTTGTTCACTTTTTTAGCAAAGTATATTGTTCCCTTTGTTAATATGTTTCGTTTGTATTTACTATAGTAAGATTTGTTACGAATGGCTTTATGAGCTTGCGACTGAAAAGTTTCATGCTCCTGTGTACATCTAATAATTCTTATATCATCAGCATAACTTTGACGCTTTTTCACTCGTTCATTTATTGTATTATTAATGTAACGTTTACGTTTTTGAATAGGTTCATATTCAATATTACTATTATATGCGTTACGCCTTTTTACACGATTTTTGTCTGTATTAATGTAATGCGATAATTTTTTTCGTTCACTAGTCCGTAACAAAACTCGTGCGTCTGTTTCACA
>NW_019395637.1:0-3063 GCF_000612105.2 Orussus abietinus
GGAGGCATCATATCCCTCCCATGCATCCTTTTTGCACGTGTCCTTCTTCGCCGCACCTCCGACAGCATTTGGTCCTATCTGGCCCTTTGCATGCCCTGGCTATGTTGCCGTAGTCGAGGCATCGGAAGCATTTTGTCACTTTATTCCCTGGCTCTGACCCTACATGAAACGAGCCCGACTCTCAATTTTCCGGTCTCCATCATCTTCTCAGCCTCCCGTATTGGTATCGTGATACCGCTCTCTGCACCCCCCCCCCCATAGCCCTTCCGAATATTGAGGACCTTTATTTCACTCTCCGTGCTCTTAGTGGTCTCCATTACCGCCGCTTTCACCTCCGCTGCGTCCACTTCCTCGTCCATGTCTAATATTTCGAGCATTTTCCTAGGAGTCATTCTTTTGACCTCCGCTAGGTTCTCTACCGCCGCTGCGAGTGCATCTCGCACTTTCCCCACCGTTTCGGTGTCAGCCCTGCGCTCGATCTCTACGAGCAGGTCCCCCCCGCTGTTCGTCTCATCGAGCTCACTGCCGTTCCCGCCATTTCCGAGGTGAACGTCTGTTTTATCTTTCTCAGGATCGCTGCGTAGCTGCACTTCTCACCTCCTTCTGTGATCTGGGCCGATATGAATACCGCCTCCGTCCTCTTCTTCCTAGGTTTGGGTCTAGGTTCGGGCTGGGGTTGGAGCCATTGCCGAGGTTCGCGTTCCCCTTGCTTCCGACCCGTTCCCTCATCGCCCTCTCCGCTCATCCCTGTCGCTCCCTCCTTCCGTTTCCACCTTCTGTTTCTTTCCTCCACGTTTTCCCAACCCTCAATTCCAGCCGTCTCCCATCCTTCTCCCTCGGAATACATGAGTCCGGCCCCTTCTTTTCCTCTTCCCATCTGTCCCTCACCGGCATTATTCACTTCTTGCGTACCGTCCTCCGCTGACCCTTCCTGCTGGGGTTGGGGTTCGGGTTGCAGTTGCTTTTTCTTTCTTCTCCGCTCTTGTACCTCCCAGCAGAAGGCCATCTCTGTCTGTGTTTCCACATTTATCCTCTCCTTCTTCTCCTGTTTTCCGTCCTCTCTATCTCCTTTCCTCGAGTCGGCTGCTAGGATAGTTGCATCCGCCCCGTGGTCCGCGATCGCCTCTCTCAGCACGTCCAGGGCCCTGTCCACCGCTCTGGCCTTCCTCTTCATCATGTCCATTTTTCCAGCTGCCACGTCAACGAAGACCTTCATTATGGAGTGTACATTTCTCCCTTTCTTCGGATCTGTACAGAACTCTTTCGCATTCTTTATCTCCATCCTGATCGCGCTCCTCTCTGCATCCTCCTCTTTTCTAGCTGTCGCGAGTCTCTCCAGGCACTCTCTTAGATCCGTCATCTGATACTCTTTCACTCGCTCCGACTCACTATCGCTATCGTTCCCACCGCTCTCTCCACTCTCAACGCCACTACTTTGTTTTTTATTCAAAACTTTTCCCGTATTATGTCCCACGAGTATGGTAGGAATGTGTCGTCTCCGTGGCCAGAGCCCTCCTTTCACCACGGAAGCCTAATACTCCCCGGGGTTCGGCAAGTGCCCCGGGGGGTGGTCGCTAGAGATTGAGCTCCCCCTCAGCTATGCATCCCTTCGGCGCGCACCATACCTTCGGATTGGGGGGATTTTTTCTAGAGGTTCTCGTCCTCGCGGTCCGGGCGGTGAAGCCAAGGCCCCCGGTCCCCTTTCCTCCTCGCGTACCCGCCGCCACGGGAACCAGGCCCCGACGAACTAGCCGTCGGTAAACTGGCCAACGACGACGGGGTCATTGCTCAGAGGGAGGGGATTACTGCGTGCTTGTATATGTGTGTGTGTGTGTGTGCACGCGCGTGCAGCCGCCCGTCCTCCCAGCCCCTCGGCCCGCCCGCAGCCGCGACGACCCAGGCCCCGGTGGACTAACCACCGATAAACTGGGTCCGCGCCAGCGAGAGCCCAGGGAGAGGGAGGGGGAGGCGCCGCGGTGGGTATGCGTTGTGTGGATGTGTATGAGCGTTGCGTGTGTGGTCGCGGATGGGTGCATGTGCGGGTGTGTGTGTGTGTGTGCTCGCTCTTAGTTTGGCTCCTCTCCCTGTGTCTGTCCGGCATGGTAGAACCTGCCGGGGGCAAGCCCCCGCCGGCATAGTCTCAGGGATCATTGGGGCACTCAAGCCTCCCCACCAAGACAAGGCGGCGAACAAGGGGGGGAACCTAACCATTTTCTTTTTTTACGAGGAGAAAATCCTTGACGGACACCCCGCCCCTGAAGGAGGGGCGGGGGTAGTGTGGGGCTTGCACCCACTAAAAACTCCTAGGTAACAACCTTCGGCGCATTTGGGGGGGCGACGGGATCGGTTGCGCAACCGCGCCCCACCCGGAATTCGAGCTCGTCTCGGGGGGGACAAGTCGTCCACCCGGCATCCGTTGTTCTTCGTCGGCGGGGCAGGGCCACGCCGCCCCGCCGGCACCTCTCGGGATCACGTACAATGGGGTCCCGAGCCCTCACTTGGAACCCCTGCGACCCCCGCAGCTGGCCGCGGGAACCCCCCCCAAAATGGGGGGGCCGTGACCGAGCCGCCGCTCCCGAGGGTCGGCGTGCAATGAGGACTACCGTCCCCTGCCGACCCCAGCGGCGAGGGCAGCAATCGGGGCCAGGTACTCAATTCCCCGGCCCCTCATCCTCGCCGCTACAGGAGCTCACTCCGAAGAAGTGAGGGGGCGGAAGGCGCCCACCCGGGATGCGGCGGGAAGAATCCCAACACCCCGGACGACGACATACCCCAACCCCCTGCAGCCGGCTACGGCCCAGGGGGCCATCTACGACTGGGGAGCGACGACCGTTAGACGGCGACGACTTCCATCGCCGCCGCCAAGCCCCCGCCCCCAGGCGCCGCTGGTGCAGCTGCCTTTTGCCGCCCTGTTGTCAGGGGGGGGGGGGCACGGAGCCCCGTCCAACCCTTCCGTGGGGGGGGAGCGCACTTTGCGCTCCCCAGCCTGTGCGCGGCGGGCCGCCCTGCGTCCGAGCACACCGGACATTTGGGCGGCGCCGCATTGACTCGCCTTGTGCTCCG
>NW_019395638.1:0-3414 GCF_000612105.2 Orussus abietinus
GTCCGAAACTTTGAGACATCACTGCTGATCATCTAAGAATTGTCCTGACACATGCAAAATTTGGATTTTTGGAAAAAATTGTTTAACTTAGCCCAGACCAGAACTAAAATGGTGTCGAGCTCTCATATTTCGATCAATACACAATTATCGAAGGTTCTGATAAACGAAAGGGTCACGACAATTTTTCGATAATTTAGAACACTCTGGTAATCGATAAACTCGCATTAGAATGGGATAAAGGCAAAAGAAGTGTCTTACGCGCTTCTATACTTAACCGATGGTAATATGAGGTGTCGGAGAGAAAATTTAGTTGACACTGAAATCACAGATAGCGCGGGTCGTCACTCTGTAGTCAATTAGGGCATCAAAAACCATGAATCCAGAGGATTTCTGGAGTTTTACTTCGATTTCTTGATATTTATTGTACGAAAACGACAGGTGGAATATGCCATTTGGTACAATATCCAATATAATTCGACACAGGTGTCGATATAAAAACGAACGCCAGCAACGTAGGCATTTAGAAAAATCTTCTTTATCAACGTTAATCAAGTTTCTCGACGTGTTTCACTTCACCTTAAAGGCTGCGGTGCGTTGAGGTGCGGCAGGTAGTCATTCCCTCGACCGTTGTACCTAGACCGTTGTGTCCATTGTGCGGCTCGATATTCTTTTTTTGAAGCTGAGGAAGATGGTTGGTATGGTCCCGGTATAGCCGATTAAAGGGTAAGTTACTCAAATCAGTTGTTATCCACCGTACGTGCCAAATGTATGGCAAACTTTAAACGCGTTTTTCTCGAAACGACATTTTTCAAGTCGGGCGAACGTTTTTCTCAAAAACTATTAGGCCGATTGATTTCGGATTTTGCATACATTTCGACGGAACCTTCAACTATAGTCCGAACTCGAATGATACCGATAGCTTGAATATTTTAGCCCCGCTCTCATGTTTTAGTTGAAAATTTTCCGTGAAAATGAAACCTTAACTTGCATAGATTTCAATAAAGAATTTCATAAAAATTTGGGTTGCTAGTTGAAACGTGTCTTAATATGCGTCAAAAACCCCGGCACTGTAGGTTTGATAGTTTTCGCAAAATTAATTCCTAAAAATTACTTAACAAGCTTCTAGACGATAATACCCCCTTAAATTCAGTTATATACGTCAAAAGGAACCCAAAGTTGAAGAGCTGTAGAATTCTACACTAACGATTTACTCGTAGAGCGCAACGCATCAACAAGTGGTCTTCAGAAGACTACCATCGACTGGATCGACTGCAACGCACTTGTTTGTTTGTTGTTTACTATTGGATTTTAAGCTCGAGGATGAGCACAGGACCAGAGCATTTTCTATTGGCCGACAACGCGATGCCTTTATGACGGTCACCCCATCCAAAGAGGAACCGCGCCCAACGTCGCTTAACCAGTTAGCTGTGGCGCCCCCTTTTGCGAGCGCGCACCTATATGTGTCGCCGAAATCGAGCGATGACGAGTATACTCGTCAATCACAGAGTAAGTGTCGCTGTTAAGATACTGGATCGAAAAGATTGGTTTATTTTATAAAATTGACACTTTTATTACCAATGTATATTTATTTGGTTAACTTAAACATATATTACATACTTATTAGACGAAAAACGCAAGAGAAATTAAATGCATATGATAGCAAGAATTTAAATTCCTGCCGTGGCGTGGTATTCGGTAAAACAGGGTGTTACACATAATGGGACTTTGCAAATGGAACACCAGTAACGGGATTCTTTCCTGATCTTGCGTTTTTAACAGCGTGCACACCTTCGGGTAGGATTTGTTGTGTTCGAAGTTCTTGGTATATGATCCAGAACATGATTCCCGAGTAATTGTGTTACATTAGGTCTAGATGGCCGAGTTTGTGTCGATTTTTCCCGTTTTATTGGATACGATGCAATAGGGTCCTCAACAAATTCTAGCAAAAAATTCATTCGCGATAACGTTCCATTATTTTTTTTGTATAGTATGTATGAATTCAAACAAATAGTATCTAATAGATGGCAAGCTGTTTCAGCCGGCGCATACGGGGCGCATGAGTTTATCTCAAATTATTTATATTTTTTATTCGTTTGTTTTATTCCGGCCTGGCCTCAAAATATTCTAAACATCTTGAAAATTCAGAATATGTTTTGTTTTTCTCAAAAACTAAAATTTAAATAGCCAATGGTCCCTACTTTATACGCATGACGAGTATACTCGTCAATACACAAAATCGTGCCACTTCTCCATGACGAGTATACTCGTCAATCACAGTTAACTGGTTAACTTCGGTATTCTTCCGGGAACCAGGATATCGACGCGGCTTGAGCTTAGACTTACACTTAACACGTTGAGTGCTACGCCGGTCCCTAGGGACCGGCAGTGGACTTTCCGTTCAGCCGCCGCCGGTCCCCAGGGACCGGCAGTCGATTTTTCGTTTAAGCGGTGTGGATTCTAGAAATGACTGCGAAATTCTCGTTTGATCGACATCAGTGCATAAGACCGATATTGTCAAGGGTTAAATTATAAATGACAATAAAAAATTTAAGTTAAAATTTAATGAAGTTTATTAAAACATTTTAAACAAAAATGTGGGTGAGATTGGCACATATCACAGTAGGTAACTACTTTTTTCGTGTTTTTCTTCGCTATGTCGCGCCCAAGCATTTTTGTATTCATGCTGTAACATTCAGAACTAAATGCTCTCTGCCGCAAAGAATCTTTATAATCCCGTGGCTTTTTTCGACTGATCTTCTTCTGGTGTTCGTTCTTTTGCCTTTCTGGCATTCCCGCCCCATTATCTTATGTTTATACATTATATACATGTGCATTGGCTGCACCATTCTCACAGTCTAAACGTCAAAGGAAACAGTGAAATAAAGTAATCCTCTGTTTATACTCTTCAGTCTAGTGAAGTGCTGATCGTCCTCGTCGCACGGCCTGGTAGAGCCCTTGGTATCAAGTGCTCACGCGCTGCCGCCTGAGCGGAAAGTATAGCAAAATCGGCGCCGCACTCAACGTGTTAACCTAACATATTGCCGAGATACTTATCTACAAATCCTATATAAATACCTAT
The DNA here is from genome assembly GCF_000612105.2 of Orussus abietinus. Lineage (NCBI taxonomy): Eukaryota > Metazoa > Arthropoda > Insecta > Hymenoptera > Orussidae > Orussus > Orussus abietinus. Next base: position 3,080 of record NW_019395638.1, read on the forward strand.
CTACGCACGCGCGGGACTTTAAGGTGATATGAAAGTGCTATATATATAACGTCAAAATGTTTATAAAGCTTTTCTCCAAAGAGGGTGCACCGAATATCTTGAAACTTCAGCACGTGATTATGGAGGCCCTACGGAAGATCGCGACGCTCATGAAATTCTATTTATCAAAGAAAATTTTTTTATGTATCCCAGACCAGAACCAAGGACACATTTTTGTTTGAAAAATGAAATTTCGTGAGCATCGCGTTCATCCTTAGGGCCTCCACAATCACGTGTTAAAGTTTCCAACGATTCGATGCACCCAGTTCGGGGAAAAGTTTTATAAATATTTGACG
>NW_019395639.1:0-2969 GCF_000612105.2 Orussus abietinus
TGGGATGTTGCCGTGCTAGCTTGACGCACCTAAGTTTCCTCCGCGTGGGTGCACGCGTGATGCGCCACGTTTTGGCGCATCCGGCAGGATATCCTCCTGCAAGGATACGCCATGACGGAGTGCTCTCTTATTAGAGAGATCAAACGACGCTCCTCGATAAATCAAGGCGGTCTTCGCCTCGCCCGCCACAAAGGAGATAAGCCCAGAAGGGTGCGGGCCGGACCGCGTTGCCGTGCATCGCGATAACCGATATACCTTGCGGCGATATTCTTGTCACGGAGATCTAGGAAATTCCGATGACTTTCTCGATTCGCTTTCTCGCAGCGACTCACCGTCCAAAATAGACAAACCGGTCGTCCGCGACCGTCCGTTGTCCCTCGCGATACAGATTCTTTCTTATGTCCCTGCAAATCTTTAACCCGGACCGTGGAGATGCATCCAGGAGTGGTCGAGAATCGGAGTAGGTACTCCGATTTGTAGACTCGAGGGTGAATTTTGCCCTTGGATAAATCTTTAGAGATAGTGAGAATCAATAATTAAATCGAGAATGATAAATAATTATGAGGTTTAGATTGTTCCTTCTCGTCTAGTTCCCGTTCGACCGCAACCATCTTTGTTGAGAATTTTATGTGAGATGTTTAAAATTAATATTAAATTCGGGGAATACCGAAAATGATGCAGCATGCACCGTAGTCCACGATTTTGACCAACCGATTTTAATTTTTAAAAATCATAAGTCTAGTCGACTGATTTTTATTTTATAAAGTCATGATTATGCTCTAACTGATCTTAATTTTTTTAAAACGTGACATCAATCGACAAATTTTTATTTTTTAAAATTATTATTTTCATCGTGAAGTTTTTCTTTTTCTTTTTAAAAGACATCATCGCTTTTAACCAGTTAGCTGTTTTTGACGAGTATACTCGCCATGAAGTAATGGCAGATAGTGAATCCCAACAGCTAACTGGTTAATCAGCCGGTGATCAAAATTAACGTTAAATTCGAGAACGACCGAAAATTATGCAGTGCGCTCCATAATCCGCGGATTTCGGCGATGGTGCCCAGGCTGCACATTTCCGAGCGAGGTCTGCGCTTCCGAAATTCAGACGGCAATATGCCGTCGCCGAGCTCGGTCAAAAGGAATATCGACTGCTGGGGATTTGGGCTTCGTCGACGGGTTGAGCTGAATGATATCATTTAATTTGTGACGAATGACAAGGAACGAGGGGAAGGGTTCCGGGCCCACCGCGCGTAGACGATCGGGTGAAGATGACGAGCGATCATCCGGGCGCTGCGAGCCGGAACCCTTCTCCTCGTTCCTTGTCGTTCGTCATAAATTATAATCGTTAATAATTTATTTCTTTTCAGAGAAAATCATCGATTTTAATGAACTGATGTTAATTTTTAAAAATCATGATTTTAATCCTGAATCTTTTTTCCTTTTAACGAAATCATCAATTTTAATCAGCAGATGTTGAAAATTAATATTAAAGACGAGGACAATCGAAGGATGATGCAGCGTGCTCCATAATCCGCGGATTTCGGCGATGGTGCTCAGGCTGCACATTTCCGAGCGAGGTCTGCGCTTCCGAAATTCAGACGGCAATATGCCGTCGCCGAGCTCGGTCAAAAGGAATATCGACTGCCAGGGATTTGGCCCGCGTCGGCGGAATCGAGGTTGCAGGGATGGAGGGCGGGAAAACACAAAATTAGCACATAATTTCCTTTTCAACTTGGTGTACTTGCCGTCATACGCCCGGGGGTAATTAGGCAAAATGGTGTCAAGCTCGATCATCGGCCCTTCCAGGAGTCCGATTTATTTAGAGCACCAGGTGCGCACGCGCACCTCGGGATCTCAATATCCGGTAGCGCGAACAAGCCGACTCGGTCCGATATCGGAGATATCGATGCTGCGCAAGGGAAAATACAGAAAAAAAATGGAGATCCGCAGAAACGTTACCGTACATTCACAAAAACGGCCCGCTTAACGGTTAAGACGTAACGAGTTTTCCGCAGCTCCATCCCGCTTTTCGCGGGCTCGGCATTCGCGCGCGACTCGAGCCTCCGAAAGCGAGAAAAACGAAGGGAACGAAGCTGCATATCGCGGAGGAGGGGACGATGAATAAATGAAAGGGGAAACCGAAGTGAATAGGATGAAAACGAAGACCCTCCGCTCCCGCAGAGTGGAGGCCCAGGAGAAGAGCAGAAGCGCAGGTCGGGACTGCTCGACTCACTTCCTCCCCTGGATAGGTTACGGCCGCTTATTATAGAATCCCGAGGGTGCGACGACTTCGCTCTTCCTCCTTTCTCCTCGGAAAAATTGCGTCGGGAACGCTAAACGCTCCCGTACTCTTTTCCAGTCCGATCTCTGCCATCGCAGAGAGAAACCCCTACGCATTATATTTTCGTATATGATTTATTAAAAATATATAATACGGCTGGGAGGGAATGAGGAATAATAATCGAGGAGGAGAGAGTATAATCCGATCTCTTTCATCTGAAAAAGACATGCTGCGTTACTCCCCCTGTCCTTTTCGAATATATGTATATTTCTTAAACATTATAAAACATTAAAAACAAATACACCAAATTGAAGGGGAAATTATGTGCTAATTTTGTGCTATAATAGTTTTTTCTTTACACCGACATTTTTTTTCAGAAAACCCGACTTTCGTTCCGGGCGTGCTATCTCGGCGTCAAGCTAGCACGTTCCCTCCTTAAACATTATAAAACATTAAAAACAAATGCACCAAATTGAAGGAGAAATTATGTGCTAATTTTGTGCTGTAATAGCTTTTTCTTTACACAGGCCTTTTTTTCAGAAAACTCGATTTTCGTTCCGAGCGTGCTAACTCGGCGTCAAGCTAACACGTTCCCCTCGTAAACGATGTAATAAGATAAAAGACAAGTACACCAAGTTGAAAAGGAAATTATGTGCTAATTTTGTGTTGAAATAGTTTTTTTTAAA
>NW_019395640.1:0-4349 GCF_000612105.2 Orussus abietinus
TATAAATAGTGACCGACTACTCGATTCCTTGAGGAAAGACAATTTATCCAAATGTTACAACACTTTTATTATTTATTACATACCAACAACTAATATTTATTTTAAAAATGTAAGCTAAATGTAAAAATGCGGATCACTCAGATTGTGCATCTGCCACAATCAACCAAAATGGCGTCCAGCTCTCATACTTCGATCCATATGCAATTATTGAAGGCTCTGATATGAGAAACGAAAGGGTCAGGACAATTTTACAACAATTTAGAACACTCTGGTAATCGATAAACTGGCATTTGAACGGGATAAAGGCAAAAAAAGTGTTGTATCCGCTTCTATGCCAAAACGATGGGAATACGAGGTCTCGGAGTAAAAATTTAATTGACCTGGATATCACAGATGGCGCAGGGGGTCCTTCTGCAGTCAATTTGGGCCCTAGAAAGCATGAATCCAGAGGATTTCTGGAGCTTTACTTCGATTTCTTTATAATTATTCTACGAAAACGACACGTGGAGTATGCCATTTGGTACAGTACCCAATATAATTCGATACAGCCGTCAATATAAAAACGAACGCCGGCAACGTAGTCATTTAGAAAATTCTTCTTTACCGACGTCGATCAAGTTCCTCGAGGTGTTTCACTTAACCTTAACCAATCATCAGCGTCGATTAGCATGTGTCCAACGTACGTGGCCAATGACAAACGTCGGGTAATCCTTCCGCCGGCGAGTTGGGTGAACTCCGAGAAGCGCGTGCGCATGCGCGAGTGCTGACTAATGGAGAGCACGTGACCGGCGCAACCGCGCCATATTACCTCGAATTGTCCCTGTTAGATTAGGTTCGCCAGAAGCCGACGATCCTCGTGGTATGTCACGGGACCGCTCTTCAAACGTCGCCGCGATTGATTCGAGGTTGCATAACAGGAGGCATAACAGGAGTTGACTAGAACGAGCCAGGCCACGCGAAGAGCTTATGTCTAGGTTATGTCCGCGTGCCGCTGCCCACTGTTGTCATTGGAGCGGTCTAACCGTAAGTATACACTTTGATAAAGATCGCGGGACAGAGGTTAAAATGAAGGAAATAATAGGTTTGTTCGTTTTGCCTACACTTTCTACACTTTTACGAAAAGTGTACACTTTGGCGTTCGTTTTGACGGAAGTGACGCAACATCGCTGTTAGTTTCGTGAGGGCATCTACCACGAGGGTACCCTTTCTCTACACTTTCTACCCTCGGTCCCGGGCGAGTGCAAGAAGGGTAGCCCGCGAATTTGGCGGCAAATTTGAAAATTGAAAAGACGAACAAACAGGAAAATACAACATTTCTGTTAACGTCTCAACGTATTGTAAACAGAAGTAATTATTAATGCTCTTCAAACGTCACCGCGGTTGATTAGAGGGTGCATAACAGGAGTTGACTAGAACGAGCCCGGCCACGCGAAGAGCTTATGTCTAGGTTATGTCCGCGTGCCACTGCCCACTGTTGTCATTGGGGCGGTCTAACCGTAAGTATACACTTTGATAAAGATGGCGGGACAGAGGTTAAAATGAAGGAAATAATAGGTTTGTTCGTTTTGCCTACACTTTCTACACTTTTACGAAAAGTGTACACTTTGGCGTTCGTTTTGACGGAAGTGATGCAACGTCGCTGTTAGTTTCGTGAGGGCATCTACCCCGAAGGTACCCTTTCTCTACACTTTTTACCTAAAAAAAGAGTATTCAGTTTTGACAATGGAATAAATTGACAAGAATACTCAGTAATGACAATTGAATATATTTTCTAGTTGAGTTACTTGAATAAATTCAATGTCATAATTGAATAGCATGTCAGAACGAGGACCGTGAAAAATTGGTGAATATGAAAAGAAGGATTAAAAAAGGAAATGGTCTTGAAAAATAATTAATCGTACTTCGTTACTGGATCCTTATCGTGCATTGCGACAGTTATATACACGATTAATGACCCTGAACAAAAGCAATAAAAGACGAAGTTGAAAGTCTTGAATAATAATCGATCACATCTCCTTCTTGGGTAAGTAGGTCCTGGTCATATGTTTAATAATAGCGTAATACATCGATTTAATGACTGCGAAGAAGAAAATCGTAAACAAACTGACATTCTTCAATGACGTTTCAATATGTTTCATATCGATAGTTTATTACAATGTCGCAAATAGTCTGTCATTATTTAATGTAATTAATCATCATTTATATCAGTGACTTCTCATAAATAGAGTGATATATTAGATTATAAACTATAAGAAACTTTAAATTACATCGTAATATCATGAAAAACGATTCTAAATTGTTCAATCGAGGTCCTGAAACCCTTCATTTTCGATTCTAAACCTCCAAGAAGCGTGAAACATCGAAAACGTGCCCGGACCACGCCATGTTGGTTCTAGTCGATGATAAGTAAATCATTTTTTTGTGAAAAATATAATTTCCTCAGTTTCAGGATTTACTTCAGGACATTCATATTTACGTGGTAAAATTAGAAACGAATCGGTACACCCAATTCGAAGAATACTGTCGTTTTAAAAAAGTTTACAATAAAAATCACACATTTTGCTCCTATAATGAAACAGCGGAACGAAAATATAACAAAAATTTGTCGGGTTTTTTGATACCAAATGAANAAATATTATAGGGATAATATTCTAAAGTAAACGTTTTGCAAATATTTCAAATGTCTGCTAAATATTTACAAATTGTACGATATTCGTTAAATATATAGAAAATATAGGACAAATATTTTGTGCTACTAGGGACTTTCATATCACCTTAAGGCTCTTATTTTTCTCCATGTGAGAACGATCTCTCTGCCTCACCTTCTATAATGAGCAAAATGTTCTGCTACAAATTTGACATTGATTTTGACAGCAGAGATCACCCACGTGCAAAGCATTGTTATTGATGAGAGAAAACATATTTTATGTATCTGGACCTCCTAAGTCGTCGTTTACGGATTCGTCATCACGTCTTCTTGGATATGTTCGACAAATCATGACAAAAGGTCTCGAAAAGCACGTTGCAAGACAGCATAATCTCGATTGCATTAAATGCGAGTGACAATTGAAATGCTGTTTCGTTTATTGTCTTCAGTAATACTTGCTGCTTGCATCTTAAGTAAATTTGTATGAAATGTTTCTTATTACTTTACTATTTCATACGGCATACTTAAGTGTTGTGCAGTCTAGTTTCATTTGTTTACAATGAGCAATCAAATTTTAATACACCAATGATAAGGCGGGAAATATCTTCCTTCGCGTGAACTGATACTTTCGTTCATTTTTTTTTAACATGATACATATATATATATATATCGAATGTTATTCAAAAGATACATTTAATATCATATAACGTCAAATTGTTGCTATTCGGTAACATTGTTACAAACTTGTTAGCATTGCACTTATATAATATTAACATAACATAAAACATATTACTGACATGTTATGTATACGTTACATTTTTCGTTTCATAACAGTGTTATATAGCTGCGTAGGAAATATTAATACAAATCTTATATATTATATGTATGTTACATTACATATTGCAAACTTGTTAACATTGCGGTTATGTAATATTAACATGTGACATGTTACCGATGTCTCAGGTATACGTTACATTATTCGTTTCATAACAGTGTTATATAGCTGCGTAGGAAATATTAATACAAATCTTATATATTATATGTATGTTACATTACATATTGCAAACTTGTTAACATTGCGGTTATGTAATATTAACATGTAACATGTTACCGATATGTCAGGTATACGTTACATTATTCGTTTCATAACAGTGTTATATAGCTGCGTAGGAAATAGTAATACAAATCTTACTTATATATTATGTGTACGTTACATTACATGTTACAAACGTTACGTAATAGTTATATTAATGTTACATAACCGCGTTTGGTGGGTCTTAATAGTTACGGAAATAGAAACGTTAGTTAATTAACATGGCTCACCCTGTGTAACGCGTCATGCAGTTCACGTTAAGTACGCGAAACGAAACTCAAACGAGAATAAGCGTTTCACACGTCTTGTGAACATTTATTGAACACTTGCCAATTTCCCAGGTGTCGTTGTCTATACATAACGTCTATTCCTGAATTGAGTGCATTAACAGGTGGGACGAGCCACTGCTCGTGAGAAGCTCGTTCGCCATTTTAAGGTGAATTGAAACCCGTCTAGAAAATTAATCCACGACGGTAAAAAAGACCCTAGTAACACAAAATATTTGTCCAATATTTTCAATATATTCAACGAATATCGTACATTTTGTAAATATTTACCAGACATTTGAAATATTTGCAAAACGTTTACTTTAGAATATTATCTCTATAA
>NW_019395641.1:0-3541 GCF_000612105.2 Orussus abietinus
TACGATCGAGGGTAGTTTTGGGGTGAAAGGGGTGATGTTTCGGATCTGGCCCTTGGATATTTCTAGAGCACTAAAATAGCACCAAAATGCTGCATACTCGTTTTATCCGTGAATCTTTCCCTTAACGAAGAATGCCCTGTAGGGGTGCTGAGTGAACGTTCACTCAGCACCCCCACCGATTTTCGGTATAAGGGGCGGAGCACTAAAATCGAGGTTGTAGCACTAAAAAAGCACTAAATTCTCCAATAGGTTTCATTCCATATTTCCGATGTGGGGGTGTCTACTGTACATACATATTGATGTCTCCCAGTGTACATACGTGATTCGTCCGCCTACGTTGGCGAGCGTCTACGCACTCGTCAGCGTAAATGCAGCGCCGCTTTGTTATTTCGATACGCAAGTGACGAAAGAGAAAGAAAAAGCCGTGGATTGGTTAGCACCACTGGAATAAGGTGTCCACGAAACGATCGATTTGGATTGGCTTGTCATGCGCCAATGCTGGGGCAATCCTGCGTCGGAGCTTCCTTTTTTCCGTTAGATAATTACTTGCACTCTAGAAAATTGAAAAGGGGTATTAAGGTGATATAAAAGGGTCAGCCAATATATATATATATTTGAGAAGTCAAATCGCTCGTGAAAATATTTTCCATATTTTCCCATCTGAGTCCGTAATATTACATTTCTATAGAATTCTAAATTGTTCGATTGCTAAGTCCTGAAACTCTTCACTTTTGCTTATAAGCCTTCAAATAGTGTACAATTTTAAAAACGTGCACGAACGACGTCATGTTGGTTATGGTTCATGATAAATATATTTTTTATACAAAATGAAATTTCATGAAATTCAGAACCTCCATACTCACGTGGTAAAATTTAATACGAATCGGTACACCCAATTTAGAGAATAATTTCACGAATGATTTGACCTCTCAGGTCTATATAGGCTGACCCTTTCATATCACCTTAAGGTGATGTGAAAGTAGCGTCGGAGAGGTTTTGTTTATAAAACGTTTCTCCCAACTCGGTTTACCGCATAGTTTGAAACTTTACAACGTGAATAGGAAGAGTATAAGGAAGTTCCTGAAACTCATAAAATTTCAATTCCTTTCTAATTTGTTTATAGGTATTTTAAAAATAGTTTATAAAAAATGAAATATTGTGAGTTTCAGGACCTACCTTAGGGTCTACATTTTCACGTTTTAAAGAATAAAACAATTTGAGACACCCAGTTTGTAGAAAAGTTTTATGAACGATTGAGCTTTCGGATGCCACTTTCACAACCCCTTAAGGTGGAGTGAAACACGTCGAGAAATTTGATCGACGTCGGTAAAATAATTCTTCTAAATACCTACGTTATCGACCCAGGGGGTACTCACTCGGGACATAATGGATTTTAATACTGAAATCACGTGGAAATCGTTGAAAATCATCATAATATTACCACAATTTTAAAGCCAACTGGCACTTGTTACCGAATCGCATTGTTGCTCATCATATGAAATCGAAGGCGATCGGTTGTAAATGAAAGATATCGTTTTCATTGATTTCCGAGTGAATAGCCCCTTGCTCCCGACATTCATATTTCTATTGACAGCTGTATTAACACTAGGTTTACGGGACCCGTCAATTTGACGGAATTCAAACTTCGAAAAGAAATACCGAAAAAACCATAGCATTAATTTTAACCATTTTTGTATCGTAAATTTATCATTTCATCCAAAGAATTTATACACTCAATTATTTTTTCCTAAGCCTTCTAATTATTAAAATCTGTATGTAGTATACCTATCTCTTCGAAACCCGTCAAATTGACGGACTAGCTAATTTCATAAACAATCCATATATATTTGCTTCGTTGCAGTGAGTGTAAGGCGAAGATGAGAGTGAAAGTTTGCATTGAANAGAGATAGAAGGATCTTCGGATAGTGAAGAGGAAAACTTCTTAAAAATGTGCCGTAGCAAGAAAAGGATTCGTATTCTTTCTAGTTCTGACTCCGAGGATGAGAGGACGAGCATTCCAATCATTTCGGTGATAATTTTTAAAAAAGGACTTTTTACTTATTAATCATTTTTTTAAACGTAAAGCCTAGGGTTGTCTAATTCAGACTTAATTTGAATAAATCGATTTTTTAAAGAAAATGCGTGTTTTCGTTTACCCGTCAATTTGACGGGTGCTCGTAGAAACAGGTATATAAAAAACGCCCGTAAACCTAGTATTAAATTATGTTAGGTATAGTACAACATGGCATACTTCATATCTTGTTTGCGTACAATAGTTATAAAGAAGTCGAAGTAAAATTCAAAAAATTCCCTCGATTCATGGTTTTTGATGCCCTAATTGATTGCAAAGTGTCACCCTGCGCCATAGGAGATTTCAGGGCGAACTAAATTTCCTCTTAGAGATCTCGTATTACCATCGTTTTAGTATAGAAGCGCGTAAGACTTTTTTTTTCATTTTTTTTTCCCGGCCAAAGGCGAGTTTCTCGATTGTCAGAGTGTTCTAAATTGTTGTACAATTTCGTTTGTCATCCCAGAGCATTAATAATTGTATGTTGATCGAAATCTGAGAACTCGACTCCATTACCCATTATTTGTTGATAAATAATAGATTCGTGTACCATTAATCGTTATTTTTTAATAAGTAATGGATTTATGTCCCACTCTCCATTACGGAAATAAGGAATAATGCATTGTTTTTACATTCAAATGTTTACTACTCTGGTCAATAAGCTTCTTAATTTGGTAGAATTATAAAGGGAAATCCCTCAAAGTATAAGAGTATAAGAAATATATCTATAAATATTCGATGATAACCGGTAAAGTGAATTTCGAGATTATCGAGAACATACAATCATGCAATCGTACGTTTTTATAGATTAGTATAGATATGGATATGATATATAGTATAGTTCGATACGATATAGATTGGAGATTTTGAGTAGGTGTTGGATATCGTACATGAAGCATCGTTGGCGTCAAGTGAATTAAAGATTTCATTTGGTCAATTACTCGCACCGTTAAAAATGTCGATAAACTTTATACATTCTTAATATTCAAAGTTACGCTAAAATTATAAATTTCTAATCAAATTTCGAATTCTATAACATATTAGAAAAATTTTTAGCTGGTTTGTAAAATTATAAAGCCAATGTTATATGTACATTATAAATGTAACCCTTTAAGGACCAAAGGCACGTATGTATGCCGTTATCTTATTATAATGTGTACCTGGTGGTTCAATTACGGTCCTCAAAAGATTAATATACCGTATCTGTATAATACTTCCAATACAGGTTTCGCGAATTTGTTAGTGTTTTTTTTTTAACAGAACGTTTGCTTAATGATATCGTATGAATGTGAACTTCTGATTTCGAAAGAGGATCAAGCAAGTCATCCGATACTTCTGATTGTTGTGCACACGAGACAAATTTTTCCAGTGATGCTCAACCGAGTTGAAAGTGTACAGCTTGGGTTGTCATATACTAATGGCGGTGCATTTCTTCTTCAAAATATGGTTTTTTGTTTCATTGGATATCAGTTT
>NW_019395642.1:0-1380 GCF_000612105.2 Orussus abietinus
GGAAGTAAAAGCCTCTGCGAAGCCAAGGTACAGGTCCTCTTCAGAGTTCCACTCTTCCATTCGTGCACTCTTTTACTCATTTATCACTGTATTTTGAAACTTATTCCAAATTACTAACCCGCAATAGAATTCGGTATCTACCTCTCGGTAACAACTATCAAATTCTAACTCTTTAAGTATGAATCGCAACTCATTAGCTGCCCCTGCTGAGTAAGGCACAGCGCACCTTGCAAGCAAAGAATTCCGCGTCAGCATTCCACAATTGATATGTGGACGTATCTCGATTACACTTCCGCGAGGCGCTAGCGCGCGGCCTACAACGTCCTTGTCTCGACTCGCGACGATCTGCTTAGCGCAGCACATATTTGTACACCTTACCCCCATGGATATTGTACCCCTTATATTATAAATAGAACTGCTTCATTCAATACAACACAACGACTTGGTTCTCACGAAACCTTAAAAACCCTCCTGAGTCCTCATTGCAACTTTCCAATACCCTTTGAGGACCAAAAAACCTATCGATCTCACCAAAGAGGTTGACCTAGCCGCTCGGGTTATCCTCTCCATATCTCTCAAATAATAAACTGGTTATGTGCGTACGAGTTAATATCTCTACAACAGAATACCGCTCCGAGGAATCTACAAAATTCCCCCGGCCTCGCTAGCCACTCGGCCGCCACGTAACACCTTTAAGTATTTTTTATAACACGTGCATGAAATGTGATGCTTTTCATGGCAGTTTTGCAGGTCGAATATTGCTAATTTCATGCTATGATGGAAAAGTTGGGTCTGCGTATGCGCAGTGTCTACTTGCTTCATTTTCAACCCTTGGGAGAATTTTCGTTCACTTTCGCCCCTGTTTTGTGGGTCGAAAACGACAACAGCGACAGAGCAAGGCGATATCGCGCTTTGCTACGTTCACTGTAGTTAGCGAGCCCAAAGTCTCTGATGGTCTCTGAGCGAAAGAAAAAATCGAGTTAAATAGTAAAAATAGTAAATCGAGTTTTAAATAGTAAAAATGACTACGCATGAAAGTGATGACGAGTGGAAAACACCACCTGATATCGAAGAAACTGCTGCCAATGTCGTCCAAGGTTCACTACCGCAAAAATCGGAGGAATGGTATCATGCTAGTTACGATAAATTTTGCGAGTGGCAAAATACGCGAAACACTAAAAGCATTTGCGAATCGGTCATGCTGACTTATTTGCAAGAGCTCGAACAGACCTGGAGGCCTTCAGCTTTATGGGCGCATTATTCAATGCTAAAAAGCACGATACAACTGAGACATAACCTTAACATCGGTGCCTACAACTTGTTGTTAATGTTTCTGAAACGCAAGTCAAACGGATTTCGAAGCAAGAAATCTTAAACTCT
>NW_019395642.1:1652-3439 GCF_000612105.2 Orussus abietinus
TTTAGACGGTAAAACCTTTACTTCAAATGAGGAGGTCAAAAATCACCTGGATCAGTTTTTTGACAGCAAAAACCAAACATTTTATGAGCGTGGAATCATGCTACTGCCAGAAAGATGGCAAAAGGTATTGGACCAGAATGGACAATATATAATTCAATAAAATATTTATTCTCTATAAAAAAATCGTCTTTCATTTTCATTAAAAAAAAAACGAAATTACTTTCCGAACAACCCAATATTATCGATTTCCAAGTGAATAGCCCCTCGATTATTGTCTCAAAAGAACATAGACCCTAAGAATATTTACGGGTACGTTCGTAACTCAACCTATTTTAACCTATTTTACAAATCTGCGACCGAACACGCGGGAGCACTTATATTCGACGCAACCTCTTCAATTATCATTTAAATGATATTAGAGACAACAATACACAGAATATAAAATTACGTTTTCTATTTATATAGTGTACTACTTACAGATTTTGGTCCTTAGGAAAACGGTGGAAAGATTTATTTCCATTCTTCGTCCTAGAATTGCGACATCCACGGTACACGCACACACTTCTGGACGGCATCTTAATCGCGGTATTAATTTACGAAAATAAAAAGTTCTTTAAATGAATTTAAATACCCTAACCCGCAGCACGTGGACGCCCGAAACGAAACACAAAGCGGTAAGAAAGGGGGAATACCGAGAAAGAGAACACATGTGTTGTATTCTAGATGGTGGGAGAAAGAAAGCATGCATAAAACGGCGGGATTCTTCCCGCTGTGGCGTACATGGAAAGGGAACGGACGTCTGTGAGAAACAGAACATATGTGTTAGCCAACGCATCCTGCGTGGTGGAGTCACGCATAGAATGATGGAAGCTTCCCGCCAGCAGAGAGATACGTAGAAAGGGAAAACGTCTGTAAGAGGAAGAACGCACGTGTTAGCCAACGTATTCTTCGTGGTAGAGAAAAAGAGATACACATAGAATGACGAAAGAGGTACACCGACGGACATGAATGCCCCCTTATGCATATGGTACGGCAAGTACAGGAAGAGACAGCATTCATGCCCGTCACTGTACATGGAAGGGGAACGGACGATCTGTTAGAGAGAGAGAACGCACGGGTTAGCCACGTATGCTACGTGGCGGAGAAAGAGAGACATGCATAGACCGACGGGAATTTCTGCCCGCGGAGTGATACATGGGAAGGAACGACGTCGTAAGAGAGAGAACGCACGTGTTAGCCAACGTATCCTACGTAGTAGAGAAAAAGAGATGCACATAGAATCCGGGAGGGGTACATGGAAGGGGAATGGACAGTACATATACGTCGTGTATTATTTCAGCTACTTCATTACCTAAAGCATTTTGCACCCTTTTGTTACATACACCAACAACTTCTATAGATGATATATTTTTACAAAAATATTCGTAACAGAATGTCTGCAAAAAGAACACTCACATCTTCATACTAACTTAATTATTTATTTATTATTAGCTTTTTGGTCTATATTGGGAAGACAGAATACATTAGATTAAGGTTAAGTATACATTTCGAAATAACGTTCCATTTTGTAACATTTTATGTACTACTGCACTCTCTACTACATCGTACTGAAGACCTCCTGGTCCGCACTACCCTCTCCGGCCTCGCAGCGTACACTGGACTCCGTCTATGGTTCCTCCTGTCCGCTCTGCCCTCTCCGGCCGCGCAGCGTACCAACGACAGGAGCAGCGCGGAATTTGAATCGCCTGAGGAGCAGAATGGATTTCTTAAAGAAAATAAATATTTAT
>NW_019395643.1:0-2788 GCF_000612105.2 Orussus abietinus
TAAAATTTTAAATAATAAAGTATGAGAAAAAGAAAGTCCGGTCTCAAATCTAATTTAATATGAGTGCAAGCAAGGTATCAGTCTGGGAAGATCGATACCAGAAATCAGAAATCTAAAAATGTGTCGATCGTTGTAAATAATATGAAAGGACGATACCACTAAAATACGAACCTAAAAGTGTCAATCGAAAGAAAACTAAACTATCCCTAATCTAAATGGTTTTGATATTGATATTGATCTTGAAAATTCGAAACGATTTGTCTTGAAAATTCGATGAAAATATCTTCAACGAAATATTTAACCTGAAAATGTCATTATCAATGTCTAACCTGAAAAAATGTCATGTCATCTGAAAATGATGTCAATAATCTGAAAATCATTCATTTTGCGGCAGCACCACTTGCGGTAACTCAAGGAAACTTGCGAGGAATGCGAGTGCGATGGAAAGGAATGCGGGTGCGAGGAAAGGAATGCGGGCAGAAAACGATGATGAATACGTCGAGTGAGCAAAACGAGACCTTGAATGTTTTCAAATTGGCGTAACGTATAGTTGATAATTCTAAAAAATCTGAAAAAATTACAGGCTCTACAAAACGGAACGTACTTTCATTATGCCAAATGTGAGTCCATAATAAGTTTTCTTATTCGAGAAAAAAATATTTATCGAATTGACGGGCTGAACTTTGGCGTAAAGTATTCAGTGCCGTTCGCGCATGATTTAAAATGTATTTGGCGCGAAACTCTACCGAGTTTCCTGATGTGCATTTGACGTTTGTTTATAACGGCTCATAACGGCTATTTGAAGTCGTAAGATTCGTAAACAATATTTGTATCAAAATGATTAAGGTGGAAGACCAAAAAGTAAATTATGGGATGAAACAAATGGACAAGATGGATGTTTATAACCTAGCGGTTACCGCATGCTCTACGTCTGTCTTGTCCGCCATATTTGATACGTTTTCTCCTGGTTTTCTACGTTTTCTACGGTAAACTACATGATTTACGTAATATACGTCAAAAACCTTGAAAATCGTGAAATTACCGAACCCTGCCTTGGGCGACGACGATGATGATAACAGAACCACGATTCTGAGAGGCTGAAAATCTTTAACGGCGTTCACCACCAAAGTGGGGGCGATGACTTCCACCGCTAGATGGCATTAGCATCGAATTCGGTGGGAGGTAACCAAAACGTACTTTCTCGCTCGGATGAAGAAGACGCGACGCATAATGGGCGGTGTTTAGCAGCGGGCGGTAAATGTGTGCGTATTTTGCACGTATAGGACTAACACAACGGCTAGACGCCTCTGGACTAGGCGCCGAAACGTGTGTGACCCCCGGCCGCCCGCACACGCCAGTTGGACTCACCGCCTAGAGTCGGCAACGGTTGCCAAGAAATGCCCAAATTCCTCGCGAGAAACTCGAAAATCCTAAAAAAGGTGCTCCACGGGGACAACGATTTTGAGCGTATTTCTCAACCGATCGAGCTCAACGAGTGCTCGTTTTAAAGATAAAATGTTGACATGTATTTATATGGGAGCGATTTTCGATCAAGCACCTCCTTCCTAGGTAAAAGGGCATTGAAATTATGTCATTGCACTTTTTTATATGAAAATGACCACTTCTCGAAAATCGCTCCCATATAAACACGGGTCAACATTTCGTCTTCGATATGAGCACTCGTCAAGCTCGATCGGTTTAGAAATACGTTTGGAATCGTTGTCCCCGTGAGGCCCTGCAAAATCGCTGGAGTGGTGAGCGCCCTTAAGATGCTATATCTTCACGAAGGTACTAGCGATCGGAGCCGGGTAAATTTGATAAAATTCCTGATTTTTTGCTTGATTCATTTAGCTGATCAGACGTTCATTTCTGTTTTTATACTAATGGAGATCGTAGATTCCCATTTCACCCACTCCTGAAATCTTGATCCTTGGCGTATTGAATTCTGTACTCTGTAGCGTCTCGCCCTTGCTCACGCGAGCAGGGCGCGTTTCTCTCAGTACACGACGCTGTGAGTTTCTCGCTCAACAATGTATTTGGCTCGAAACTCTACCGAGTTTTTTTATAAATTAAAAAATGTTAGAAACATGCACTGAGAAAAAATATTTGTTGACTGAAAGGAATATGTATTGTTGCCTGAATCATATATAATTACAAGAAACAATTATTTTGTTGAGAAGAAAAATTATATTATTGATTTAAATGAAGGTTGTTTACTCTTATTGAAGTTTCTTTAGACATATTCGGTTGTAGGTTTTTCTTGTAGCAATGCAAACTTCTATGAGTCAACCAACATTTTTCCTTAGTGTGTAGATGCGCATTTCAGGTGCACGGTTTAGTTGCTACTGCATAAAAAAAAAATGTTAAATGCACATTGTTATGTAAAATTTTGATGAGTTAAAGTTTGTTGCTAGGCATGTATAACAAAGGATGTTAAATGCATGGCGTTGTGTAAAAGTATTTAATACCGTACCCGTTCCATGTCAGTGTATGAGAATTGAATTAATGAGTACATTAATATCCTGTTAATATATAAAAGTACGGTAAATAGAAGTATTATATGATTTCACATTCATTGTTATGTGTTTGTTATTAACTTATCACATTGTTCCTGAAGGTACTTTGCTGGCTTGTCGTTAACCCAGCTCGCCCGGAACGAAATCCTAAGTGTTGGAAAAAATGGTAGATATAAAAAAAACTACTTCAGCACAAAATTAGCACATAATTTCCTCTTCAATTTGGTGAGTAGTATAACAGTAGCGGTTCTGGATACAGATTCCTGCACCGA
>NW_019395644.1:0-3450 GCF_000612105.2 Orussus abietinus
GTGCGGATCAATAAATTGTTACAATTTTGACGTAACAAAAATTCTTACCGACGATGCATTCCAGATGCAGCAAAAATTCAAGCACCGCTCAACGAATTCCTCAAGGAATCCAAGAAAAAGGAAAAACGTCCAGTACCCTGGACCCAAACCACAGAAAAGGTACTGGAGGAATTGCAAACAGAGTGTAGCCACGGCAACCATCACCCCGTTCCTATCACCAGATGCACCTTTAGCCCTCACAACAGATGCTTCAGACTTCGCCATTGGTGCATCACTCGAACAGCTGGAAGGGAGGGGAGTAGCTGTGGCGGCTACGCCACCGCTTCCAGCGGCGTCCGCAGCGCGACGTCGCGAACACCAATAGGGCGGCTTCACCGCCAGCTCCCGCGACTGCCGCGAGGAGCGCGCAAAAATCTCACTAGAGAGACCGGAAGTTCGCTAGGTTAAGTAAGGAAGGCCGCGTTGTACTCTGAGAATATACAGATTATTAATCCTCGTTACAAATGGTGTTTTACTACCCGGTCCGGTCAAAATATAAACAGATGGGCCGTGCTCCGCTACATGAGGCAGCACGGCACCCATATTTCTATGGCGCTATTGATCACATGCGTGTTAGCACTATTTTATCCGACTCGTTCGCTTATTAGGTATTTTTATTAATGATAAATAAAACACTGTATCAACATAATCATAGTATTTATTATTAAGCCTATTTGGCATATATAAACTTTCTTTTGTTACAAACTTAATAGACCGCGCTTTGCGGTACTTCGTCGTTAGACTTTTTTTCTTCTTGTGTTATATATCTAACTACACGACGAACTAAGGTGTGTTTGCGCGTTGCCCTATCGGAGCGCCTCTTGCGGCGTTTGCCTGAACTGCGTATACAGTACCGTTGTTTTAACTGCTGACGCCACATTTCTAGACTATTAACACTAGAACTACCGGCGGATTTTTTTTGTATAGGATGGGCCATTCGAAACCAGTCATTTTGACTGAGGTTGGTAGTTCTAGTGTTAAGTCTTACACAACCGCAGGGATTACATAACGTATTAGGATCGAAGGGGGTTATTTCAACGTATTTAAACAACATTACCATTAATGAAATTACGAATATTTATAAAAAATTATGGATATTCATGACTAAATAAAAAATGTTGTATTAACAAAATTGAATGCAAAACAAAAAAAAGGAATAATCAGAACATAAAAATAAAATATAAAATTGTTGATTGTCAAGTTTTGAGACTGAAAAAAAATAAACTGATAAACGGATTTCTCGAGATATCGACCGATTTTGCTCGTGGTCTCCCAATTTCATTTTTTAACGGTTGAAACNCTCGGTGGTTGGATCGCTGGAGTACCGGATGGCGCTACTGCAGCTCGCAGGATATTGGTCCTTGGCAGAGAGTCTGGCAGTCTCGGTCTCTGACTCGCTAGGAACGGAGTACTGGGAACCAGGAGCTCCACTCGAAGTTTCGATGATACTTGACTGACGTGTAGCGTAAGAACTGACACTGACTTATGGCAAATTGACTAATGACATGACGTCCTGATCGGACTGCAGGTTTTATTAGCAGGATGTTCCAACTGGTGGGGGTTTCCTAGGGCCCAGGTGAGGGTGGCGTTTCTGAGTCGTGCTGATGCGTTACGGAGTCATCAGGTTGTTCGCCCCGGGTTGGTCGATGACTTTTGGAGCCGTGTGGCCGTTGAACTCGTTGGATCCTTTCGCAAGAGGTTCCTAATCGCGTTTCCATGTTCGGATTTCCATGGCAAGCTCCGGTGATTGGAAAATAGGGTTTTTTCCGACGTTAGGGTACGAAAGGTGCCTACGTAACAATATTACATAATTAATTATATTTATTTTTTTGACTTTGTTTATTGTTTACTTTATTTTAACTTTGTTTTAACATTATTTTTAACTTTAATTCTTTATCATTTTTCTTTACATGGATATAAAATTTCAAGGAAAATAGAAATAAAAATGACACTGAAACAAACTACAACCACATATGAAAAAGAAAAAGTTAACGGACCGGCGATCGAACTAGTATAACTCCAGGTCTAATCCTAATGTCTTAACCACTGTTCCACTAACTGCTTTGGAAATCTCTACGACTTACCGACTTATAACATGTACGCTTATGAAGTTTTAGATTTTCGAATTATTTTGTGGTATTTTTCGAATTAGTTTTTCTGAAATTGCATATCCACGTAACTTAAATGTCATATATATGGTTCTTCGAATATCATTTTAATAACTGCTGAAATAAGGTACATTCTGACGACGATTAATATAGAATAATGATTAAAATGTCTTTGAATTATATCATATTGTCAACGTTATTTTAAATGTAATAAAGGACATGAATTTTTGCTTTAAATTATTCTGCAGAATTTGGCGACATACAAAATTATATTGTTACGAGGTTACCCGAGTTTTCCTCTAAATAGAGAGGAGCGCATTTTACTAAGTATGAGTCAGTTACCGAAAGATAAATATCGAATCAAAAAGCACGACAGTATCGTCAGATTAAACCGAAAAAATAACAACGAGTGGAACAATCATCGAGGAATTGTTTTGGCTTATTCGCACGCACACCGCACCGAACTGCACTTTGGACCAAAACACGGAACTACTCTTCCGCCAACCTAGTGACTACCTCAGCACTTCCGATCAAACTTCTAACAACAAAATCCAGAAACAAAGGAACCGGACCCTGTCCCCACGGGCATCTCAAGGATAAGATCTCGTATAAAAGCAGTGCCGAAAAGCAGCCGCTACGCGCAGTAATATAGCAGCAGTAGTCTCAGGAACGAGGCTGGAGCTCTCTGAAGAGCTGACCGAACCGTAGTAACAGTTGTGCGTTTCGGTACTCCGACATCCACGAGCCAACAGTGAGAAGAACGACGGCGCTGCGAATTCCGGACCAGTGGGAGAATCTTAGGAAGCTCCAACCCTAGGAAACGCCCCGGTTTGAAGGCGTTCACGTGCAGTTCATCGCAACCGGCAGGACGTAGGAGAGACGTCACCGGAAGTAAAAGCCTCTGCGAAGCCAAGGTACNATATTGATCTAAATATATATTCGTTGGTTTAGTATGCGAAAGGTAGAGGCATTTTTGCTTGAAATCAGAAACGAAAGTATACATTTACAATAATTAGTGTCGATGTTGTTCTTGTCATTGTTTATTTCAGCATATTTTTTTTAATTAGACCCGGCGTTTTTTCAATAACGTAGAGTACCAGCACATTAATTTTCACATTAAATCATCTAGCAAAGTTCAACGAAATAAAAAATTAGACATTGAAAAGATCGAAATGCGCCGCCGCCTTTACGTCGTAAAAGTTCATTGACGTAAGCTAATTGGCGTTTCAAATTATGAGTGGAGATTCGCCGCGCCAATAATGTGTTCAAAAATCGCTGAGTTTGTTTACCAAAAAAGAGTCGC
>NW_019395645.1:0-2909 GCF_000612105.2 Orussus abietinus
TCATTAATTGTTTTTGTTTATAAATATTTATTTTCTTTAGGAAATCCATACTGCCCCGCGAGCGATTCGAATTCCGCGCTGCTCCCGCCGCTCGTACGCTGCGCGGCCGGAGAGGGCAGTGCGGACCAGGTGCAAGCCATCGATGGAGTCCAGTGTAATCGAGATACATCCGCGTATCAATACGGAATGCTGACGCGGGATTCTTTGCTTGCAAGGTGCGCTTTGCTTTACTCAGCAAGGGCGGCTAATGAGTTGCGATTCAGACTTGAAGAGTTAGAATTTGATAGTTGTTACCGGGAGGTAGATACCGAATTCTGTTGCGGGTTAGTAATTTGGAATAGGGTTCAAAATAGAGTGATAAAAGAGTAAAAGAGTGGAAGGGTGGAACTCTTCAAAGAGGACCTGTACCTTGGCTTCGCAGAGGCCTTTACTTCCGGTGACGTCTCTCCTACGTCCTGCCGGTTGCAATGAACTGCACGTGAACACCTTCAAACCGGGGCGTGCCCTAGGGTTGGAGCTTCCTAAGATTCTCCCGCTGGTCCGGAATACGCAACGCCGTCGTTCTTCTCGCTGTTGGCTCGTGGATGTCAGAGTACCGAAACGCACAACTGTTACTACGGTACGGTCAGCTCTTCAGAGAGCTCCAGCCTCGTTCCAGAGACTGCTCTGTACGCTGTCTTAAACTCTTCTATACTACTGACGGCTGCTTTTCGGTACCGCTTTTATACGAGATCTTATCCTTGAGATGTCCATGAGGACATGGTCCGGTTTCTTTGTTTCTGGATTTTGTTGTTAGAAGCTTGATCGGAAGTGCTGAGGTAGTCACTGTTAACGGAAGAGTAGGTCCGTGTTTTGGTCCAGAGTGCAGTTCGATGCGGAGTGCGTGCGAGTAAGCCAGAACATTCCTCGATGATTGTTTCACTCGTTGTTATTTTTTTCGGTTTAATCGGGCGATAATGTCGTTGCTTTGGATTCGATATTTATCTTCCGGTAACTCACTCGTACTTAATAGAATGCGCGCCTCTCTATTTTGAGGAAAGTCGGGTAGCCTCGTAACAGCAGCTGACGATTTTCCCTGATACCTAAATTTCCCTGAAATTTGCTTCCTTTTGTATCTCGTATTATTTTACTATTTGTATTTAACGCCTGAGATACCGTAACTTTCTGGTTCAAGTTCGGAAAATGTCTCGAACTTAAATTTTCTGTATATCTGATGTAATGAATGTCGAGCGAACAGCGAGAGAGTAATTGCGAATGTTTCGGAAATTATTTATCTCAACCCAAAATTTGTCAAAGTTAGATTTTCAAATCATTGAAGAAATATTTAGCATCGAACCTTGATTTTAGAATATTTTAGGAACTAGTTAAGTTCATCGAACTTATCGAGTATCCAGACTCGACCCGTTCTCTTATTTTGTGATTTCCTTTTTACCTCACCTCGCGTATTTCCTTAAATCTTTTCTGAAGTATTGTACTTTTTTGAGAGCGATTTTCTCTTCCCTCTCGAACGAGTCGGTCCTATATCGCCCCCGTAAATAGGATGGGCTATTTTGGAAATTCCGTAGAAAGCTCGTATTTTTTTTCTATTAATTAAAGCTTTATTTTCTAATTATTTGAGCCTTGAATTAATTAGTTGTCGAGCTGACAATTTTGCCTTTTATTTTTCCACTTTCCGTTGTTGAGTTCGAATAAAATAATTGTGTCGAGCCAACCGTGGTGTTTCGAGAATCGGTCTGCTAGAGTTCCTTACCCCGCCCTCTCCGAATTTGGCGCCTGCGCTCTGAGCTAACCGGCCGCGCCGCACCGGTCGCCCGAGCCAAGGGCCGGCCGAGAGACGCTTCGTGTAGATTTTGGTCATTTATGATATTTTGTAGAGAATTTCGAGAATCGGCCTCCGGGGGAGGCCTGGCGCTCAATTTTGACGATATTTGTGGAGTCGGCTCGGAGAGTGCCCTGGTGGATTCCTGAGACTCGCAAGTTCGCGTTTCTGGTAGCCTCTCGAAGAGTCCCGGTGGGCTTCGGGAGGTTACGCGTTGGTGGGGCAAAACGATAGTCTCTGGGTAGGCCCCGCTCGCAGCGACCGGCCGAAGGTGATGTGCGCAAAAGGCCGAGGCGCAGCGGGCCTTGGCAAGGGGTAGATAGACCCCGGGTGTATTTGCCACGTCACTATATATATTCCTTGCAAATACTTGTACTTGTATAAGAAAACCGTCGCGGCCAAAACGATATGTCCCGTGACATCATTTTCATTTTGTATGAGTTTCACTTTCAGTCTGCAATAGTCAGGTCGCACACCAATGAAGCATATAACAAACATGCAGCAAAGAAACATTTAATGTACCATGTTATTTGAATACATCTAGGCACATATTACAAGCATTTGTTGTATTACGTACTTTATGGGTAGAAATAAATGTCCCTGTATGTTTGTTATTATACGTATGTAATACGTATGTATGTCATATGTATACGGCAAATTAAGGTTCATTTCTTTAATATACGCGCAACATACACATATTACATATCTTTTGCATGTGTGATATGTCGGATACAAGTGCGCCTTAAATAGAAGTATATTATACGTTTCGTTTACGTCGTTTATTTGTGAAAACGTGGTTGCTCTATGAACGTATGAAGTACGTATAGCAAACATACGAGTAAAATAATTTTAATTTGTTTACATAGAATGTACGTACATTGTACGTCTGTAGCAGGTCAATTTTTCTTCCCTTAACATACACACAACATACGTTCATTAGATGTCTTTTGCATGTGGAATATCGCAGATACACGAGTCTATTAAATAGAGATGTATTATACGTTTATTAAACGTATTTAATTGGTGAATATGTGGATGCTCTAGTAACGTATGACATACATATATCAATCATGCGAATAAAATAATGTAT
>NW_019395646.1:0-4049 GCF_000612105.2 Orussus abietinus
ATTTATGTCTTCCGCTCTTCTACTCCTCGGCTAGTGCTTCTCAGAAATTCTCGAACTACACCCGCATGTGCAGTCCCCACTCACGCCTGTGGAACTGCAGAAAACTTCCCTTTCCACAAATTTCCTTGACCAATCCGCTTCATAGGAAAATGCAATTCGTTGACACTATCCACCTATCCACGACTTTCTTCCAAACTCCGCCTAAAAAAACTCTCTCCAGGACCTTCTTGCTTCTTAACGTTGGTCCAGAAAACGAGATTCAACCGAACCACCGAGCGACTCGCATTGTCCCGGTCTTACCGCGTTGCCTAGCTCCCGTGCGACCGTTCGCGTCCGCGAGTAAGAAGAGAACTTCATCTTCATAGCGAGAAAAGTCTCCAGCCTTTGCGTTAATCTATCACCGACCTCATCCGAGGAAAATTGCTCGCGTTCTTAACTGTCACGATAAGAAATTAGTTTAAGTGGTCACCCGTTACTGTTACGACCCATTGTTATCAAATAAACAATAATTGTTGTTATCGCATTTCGCAGCCACATTCATCTAGCGGTTCCTTTGCAAGGCGACGTAACAAGTGCAAAATTCAACTCCGCCACCGACACCCCCGATGGAATTAAAATCACCCCATCCTCCACTAACGACTACCGAAGCATTACATCCACCATCCACTCCCTCGACATCCCGATGTTCACTTATTCGCTACCCGAAGAAGCTCCTCTTAAAATTGTCATTCGTGGAATCCCCACTTGCTTCTCCCTCGACGACATATCCAAAGATCTAGCTAACCAAAGCATCACACCCACAAAAATCATACCCATGCTCCGGAAAGATAAAACCCCAATGCCACTCTTCCTAGCTATAATACCCCGCGATCAAAAACACATCTATAATATTACCAATATCTGCCGAATTCGCGTTCGAATCGAACCCCTCCGTTCTCAACCCCACATCTCGCAATGTTACCGATGCCAGCGACACGGACATTCCCAAATTAACTGTACAGCACCACACAAATGCGTTAAATGCGGGGAAGGCCATCCGTCATACACCTGCACTAAAAAACGAGACACTCCCCCCACATGTGCCAATTGCGGAGGCCCCCACACCGCAAACTTCCGAGGTTGCCCCAAAACCCCAATTCCTACCCCAAAAACCTCCAATTCACCCCCACCACCCCCTCCCAATAGATGGAACCATTCCACCCCAGCTGCCGCTACGCTCTTTAAGGTGATGTGAAATACCCCTCAAGTGAGTCGAATCGAATACAACGCTATTTTTGAAGGGTATTGGACCGATCGACTTGAAACTTGGGTACATGACTCGTAAGCACAGTCCCATTTTTCCAACTCCTCTTCCAATTAGAGCCTTCCAATTCCCACTTTTACCCATTTTGTCCATTTAACAATTTTTTCCAACTCCCACCACTCCAAATTCCTCCAATAGGAATTTGACTTCTACCTCTACCCGAATTTTGGGCCTCAAGCGTCGGGGGTGGAAAATATATAAAAGCTAGTGTTTTGAGCAGCGAGCGCCAGGATCAGTTCGAGGAACCGGACGGCTCAAGGAACACCTCTGTGGAAATCGAAACGCAATAAAAATTCATCAAGGAAATTGATCCCCGTCAAGTGAAAATCCTCTAAAGTTTCCCCGACGAAGCAGACTACCGACTGACCACGACACAGGTACGCTGGGCCGGTCGGCCGCCACCCTCCGACCATGCCCCTCAATATTGACGAATGCACAGCCGACGATCTGTGTCAAATAATTGCAGAATGTCAGAAACGACTCGACAAACTCACTCCAAAAGAAAACACTCCCACTTCTCCCGATGTTAGCATGTCCCCGTCTGAATCAGGATCCCAAAACGATGATGACGACGAAGACGACAATCCCTATCAAATTGCTCGCTCCAAACGAAAACGCAAGTCCTCACGCCCCGTCTCACCTCCCACAACCTTACCCCCCAAGAAATCGAACCACCAACCACCCCTTCAATCTCAAGCGCATACTCCCAATACCTGCATACCCCCCATCATCGTCACCGACAAAACCAAATGGCCCTCCCTATTTTACGCTCTCGACACAAACAGTGCTGTTCGAGCCGAATTAACAAGGGCTCAACCGCGAATCAATCTCTATCTCGAAATGGAACTTTCAGGCCACGTGTGGTCCGAAACCAGACTTCGCGCCCTGTCGCGCCGTTTAGGCGCGCCAACCACCACTTCGAGGGTCGACAACGGCGTCGACCCCCTGGAGGTAGGGTCGTCGTCGCGACTCTAGTCCTTTCATCTCCAAATTTAAGGCACCTCTCTTCATCCGCGAGTGTCTCCTTCAACTCATCTGGAAAACATCATTCCGAACGAACGAAAGTTCCCAAGAAACCCCATGTACCTCTCGATCACGTCCGCAATTAGGACAATTTATGTCTTCCGCTCTTCTACTCCTCGGCTAGTGCTTCTCAGAAATTCTCGAACTACACCCGCATGTGCAGTCCCCACTCACGCCTGTGGAACTGCAGAAAACTTCCCTTTCCACAAATTTCCTTGACCAATCCGCTTCATAGGAAAATGCAATTCGTTGACACTATCCACCTATCCACGACTTTCTTCCAAACTCCGCCTCAAAAANAGAAAATTAAAACTGGTGTCGAAAGAAACTACAAATTATTATAATACAGATAGAATGAAAGTGTCGAGTTCCTAATACACTAAACGGAAAGTGTTAAGGTAAAAGAGGAGTCAAGATATAATCTAATATCATTTGGTATCAGTTTGGAAGAATCGATACCAGAAATAACTAATGGAAATGTGTCGATCGATGTGAAAACTATGAAAGGATGATACCAGTATTAATAGAAAGTTATGAATAAACTGCATATTATCTAATTTAATATCGGTACGAGCAAGGTATCAGTGCGGAAGGATCGATACCAGAACGAAACATTTATAACCTAGAAATGTCATCAATGTCTAACCTGAAAAAATTGGATGCTATCGATCTCAATAATTCGAAAAGCATCCATTTGTCATTAATAGAGGAAACAGCACGTATATGTATACCTCAAAGTACAAAGTATCAGCAATGTTTGCTAACTTTGCAGCCGGAATCTCATTGAGTACATTCTTGATTAAGGATTTTAACTCGAATGGTGTATCCGATCTGACATAGAACAAAAGCACCATACCAGCAAAATAAAGGTATTTAATTTATGCGACACGAGCGCCGGTTGCATAGAATAATGGCCCTGGAAAATGTACATTGACTACATCTCCATTATACTTGAAACTCGGAATTTATCGGATCCAAACCGGGTAAATCCCGATTTAAGTGTCGATCGAGATGTTCAGAATCGATTTGCGTATTTATTAATGCGATTGAGACTGCGATTTACTGGATGCGGATACGATAAATACCGGTTTTAATTGTGCGATAGAGATGTGATTATAAATTGCAACATACGTCACTAGATTCGACATCACCCAATGGAAACAAAGTCATGCTTCTCGGTGAATGGTTGCCTCTTACGCGGGAAAATAAGGAGACGTTACACTCGTGGCGAACAGTGGCAAACAGTGGCGAACGAGGGACTGCACATTCGTCAACGAAACTTCGACAACGAGGTATGTCACATTATTTAGTTTTAATTTTTGTTATGAAAAGTACTGTCATGAAACTTCAGAACGTGATAGTACTGATTTTTTAAAGATAGTTTTACTTTATTTATTGATTTTCTTTCATTTTTGTTCTTCTTTCACATGTTTGCACCTGCACCAAACCCGGCACCACAGCCAACGACGGCGACGACGACGTCGTCTTCGGCGCTACCGCCACCACCACCACCGTCACCACCGCCGACGCCGATCCCGACGTCGATCCCGTCACCACCGCCGATGCCGATCCCGACGCCGTTCCCCACGCCGATTCCGAAATTGAAGCCGGCGGAAATGAAGCACCAGACACGAGCAGGCAGAAACCTGGCGAATCGAAATCACAAGTAAATAAATTTCTTTCTCTTAATTAGTATATTTTCCTATTTTATTATTCCAATATG